>NC_032012.1:51697-142838 GCF_001865875.1 Lupinus angustifolius
TATATATATATATATATATATATATATTAGTTTAAGGTAATGCTTATTTATATTTATAAATTAGGTCTAAATAGTATTTAAGATAATATCTAAGGTTATACTTATTAAAATATAAAATAAAACTTTATCTTAAAAGTAAATAAAATAGATAATATGTCACAAAAGTATAACCACATAGTATATCTAAAAAATCTTAGAGAGATAATTTTGTCAAAAGATTAATTCAAATAATTAGTATTTATAGAATGATATACTATTACAAATTGTTTAGGTAGGTATATTCACTAATCAACTTAATATTATCATACGTAAAATTTAAAACAGAAATCAATTCTTTTAAAATATATTACATCGACTATTTTTCATGCTCTCCTTAATGATATAAGTATCAACTGAGTAACGTGTACAATATTTCATATTTAAATGTAAGTGGAGTGCTAATATCAACTCAAATGTTCTTTTCATTTGGTACTCATTATTTATTTAAAAAAAGAAATATTCTTATTGCAGACAATTATTAATTTATTTAAAAGAAAATATTTTTTATTTCAATTCTTTTTATGGGTGAGTGGAGTGTTAATATCTTCCTCGATTTACGGTCGAATTTTGAGCTTTGAATATTTGTTTAAAGACCATTTTTTATCTAATTTGAATATTCAAGAAAGTTTTCTACGTTTTAACCACACAAAAATATTATAGTGATTCCAAATCTTTTGAATGAGGTCAAAATCAAGTTTATTTCTTCTAAGTTATCGAGCAGGTCTTCCCATCACAAATGGGTTTGAGACTATATGTCCTTACACACGCCGCACAATGCACTCGTGTATGCCACATGTCATGCACTGACATGTCCACTACGAGCTTGCCTCCATCGTGACGTGGACACACTGCTTTCCTCTCTGATGCACAACCTACCAAAATCCATGAAGGGAGGTATAAATTTCGGGATAACATCTGTGGTCCAACAAATTGTATTACTGCATGTACTATAAGCTTATGACTGATTGGAAAAATATTTTCAAGTTAAAAAATTAATAATTAATTATTTTTCTGACCAACCGTAACTAATAATACATACAGTGACATAATTTGTGGAACGTTCTACACCTATTAATCATTTTCTATTTGAGTGTAAAATGTGTGCACTAACAGTATAAAGATTTATACACAGTCAGTACATCATCCACCATTCATTTGCAATAATGATGACTAAAAATCAATGGTAAATGATGTAGTGGCAATGTAAAAAACTTTTACACTGTCAGTGTATATATCTTTTTCTCTTTCAATTTTCTACCATTTTTTTGTATTAAAACTATATATATAGAAGTTATAATAATAACACTTACTATTATATTTAAGTAATTGACTTGATGATAAAATATATATTCTCAATTGCACTTTTATAAAAATAATTGCTAAATATCCATATTTTGATATTATTAAATAATATATTTTAGGAGGTAATAAAATAGTTAATTTCAAAGAATGAAAATAACTCTCTTTCTAAATATCTAATTTTTGGAATTGACTAAAGATGGAGGAGGGTTGTAACATTATTTTTTATCCTCATATCATCTTGGAATGGTCATGTGGTGACACTTCTATTTATATAATTTCAATTTTCTAACTAAAGAATTACATTATCTTAATTTTCTATTGCTCCTTGGAATATATAGGAATAAGATGATAAATCTTGTCATATGTTTTTTCAATTTAAGATTAATTAAGTCAAATCCCCATAAATATAATGTAACTATGTTAATCACAATGAATATAATATCTATGTACTGTTAGTGTGATTTACACAGTCGATACATTATCCATTATTCATTTGTATTACATTATTTAAGAGTTAATGATAATTGAAAATGAACGGTAAATAATACTTTAAGAGTGTAAAATACTTTTAAACTATCAATGCATATGTCTTTTTTCCGACCACTATGTAGGTTTCATTTGGTACTATAAATAAACACCCATTGTTGCTTACATTCCCACAACCAATCTACCAAACATTAATCCATTATTATATGCTTTAGTGAGTGCCATCTTATTAATAATTATCATATATACATCCATCAAGATGAAGCTAGTATTTGCAACTGTACTACTTCTGTGCCTTGTCCTCGGTTCCATGGCTGATTCTGGTATATCCTAAGTCCAATTCCAAGTAGTATTATATATATAGGGAAAACTCTATAAATACCTTGCATAATGTGTAATTTAATTACTCTATAAAATGGACCATTAATTTTAATCTGAGTATAAAATACTCTTTGAAAACATCCTCTAAATTTTGTATGACGTGAGATTCAGTTCTTGAACTTCAAAAAAATATTGTAGTCGATACTTCAAGTTTCAAATGTGTCTTAAAACTTTTCCCTAGTTATTGCTATAATTTTGAAGTTTTGTTTGAATTAATGTTAGTCCCGTATGTATTTATTTAATTTTTATTATGTAAAGTTAACCTTAAGTATTGAAATGTTACGATATGTGAATGGAATTAGGTAATTGTGGATTGAAGTGTTCATTTAGATGCTCTAAGGCTCAAGAACGTGATAGGTGTTTGGATTATTGTGGGATATGTTGCAATAAGTGTAATTGTGTGCCATCTGGGACTACTGGAAACAAGGACGAGTGCCCTTGCTACAGGGACTTGAAAAACTCTAAGGGTGGATCCAAATGCCCTTAAAACCTTCCATTTTACTACAAAAATAATGAGATATATGGCCATTGACCCTTCCTACTTGGTTCACTTTTCCTCTATTATTTCATTTTATTATTATGTTATATAGAGAGAACCAAAAATTAATAAAACTTATTTGGATCTGATATCATGATAGTATGGAAATAAATTGGGGTTCTCTATGCCCTTCATAAATTGATAATATTTGAACAACTTTGCTCTATTTTATATATATATATATACACTACTAATATACTCGTACATTTGCATGGACCGCTCCGTGTTAGCTTATAAAAATATATTTAATATTTATGAATAAATGAACAATCTAAGTTTTTAGTTAAATGAATATGTGTGTTAAATTAATAATAATACAATATAAAAATTAAATTTGAATGAGTTGAAGCACAAAATAGTGATTTAAGTCGAAATATTAGTATTCAAAAATCTTAAAATAAATTCAAATCAATAATTTAAAGTGAAATCTTAATAGTATAAATAACATTATTACTGTTAAATCTCAATAAATCAAATTTTCACTTCATCATTGAGTTCAAAATATTTGTTTCTGCATAATTGTTTTTAATTGATCCTTACACGTGAGGACTCAAAATAACAAATAACACATATTAGTGCGATAGTTCCCATTAAGTAATGGTGTGAAAAAAATAACAAAATTTAAGGAACATAAATGAATGTAATAACAAATTTTACATGGTTCAAAGTGTCACCTTTGAATCCATAAAAATCAATTCAAGATGTATGTGAATAGAAACAACAAAATCTAACATGCTAGTTCAATAATTTGTACATAAATGACCATATAAATGGATTCACATAGATTTGTAAATCATAATGATAATTAGTTGTTGTATTTTGGATTCCACACTTCATAACTAAAGTACACCATCATTATATTTCAAGATACACATCTATTTGATTTTTCATGTGGGTGGATAGGTTTATATGGGGCCATTTAGCTTTTTCGAGGCAAATGCAGAGAATTTAGGAAGATACTTGAAAGAAGTTATTTTATGTGAACAACCTTATTTTGTAAGCCACCATTAGGCATTTATATCCTCGGGAAATAATTTTCTATGTATAATCTTAAAACTGTTAAAATAGTTCTTTCATAAACCAATATCTTGAGTATACGTCTCCTACTTGTTCTATTTCTTCACCAATTCAATTTTTGTTCCAAAAATTATTGATTAGCTTTACATGGTTATAAAATTGGCTGGGATAGAATGATCATTTTGTCACCTGGTTAGTGAAAGCATGAAATGTGGCTTCATCTTCTTAATAAGATAATGATTTAATGAAGAAGGTATATAGAATTCCATTTTATTTTTATGCTACATAATATGATTTAGATTATGAAAGATATATAGAAGGTTTAAAACAATAAGATTTGTGTACCTATTCGAATTTTTTAAATTTGCATGTTTCCGGCAAACATTAATAAGTGTTTATACATGATCAATTTATTTTTATTTGGAATTGTTAGGCTATAATTTGTCTTGTTTCATTGAATTTCATAATGTGTGTGATTGTTTGAGTAAATTATATTGTTATTTTAACATTGGAAATTTATTCGGGATTTGACTTATTTAACCTTAAATTGAAAAAATAAATGACAAAATCCGTCATCTATGTCCTCTTCTCCACTTCTTCTCATTTTCTCTACTCAAACTACACACTATTTCTTTTTTTTTTTTTTAATTTTAGTTCAACAAATCTATTATCTTCAAATGTCAAACATACACAAATGTAAGATTTTCTACTCTTTTCATTTTTACTTCAACATTTTCATAATTATTTCTCATTTTTAAAAAAAATTCAACAAATGTACCATCTTTTAAATGTCAAATACATGACAAGGTTTGTCATCTTACTCCTACGTATCCCAATGAGCAAAAAAAATTAAGATTATGTAATTCTTAAAGTGTAAAATTGGCAATTTGTTGAGTAATTTTTATATTGGGAGCAGAAGTAGCTAGCACGGCCGTCCAAAGGATGTTCTAAGGAAAAGAAGCAGACATCCACAACCCTTCTTCCATCCTTGATATAATTACATATTTTTATACTTTTTTATTAAGGAGAAATTTGTTGTTTAGATTTGGTACTTATTATTTATTTAAAACAAATAAATATTGTTATTGTTGCCAATTACTAATTTATTTAAAATAAAAGATTTTATTTGAATTAGGGAATTAAGTTATTTGGATATAAGTGTCACAATATGACCATTCCAAGATGAAATGAGGATAAGAAGTAATGTCACAACCCTCCTCCATCTTTAGTCAATTCCAAAAATTAGATATTTAGAAAGAGAGCTATTTTCATTCTTTGAAATTAACAATTTTATTACCTCCTAAAATATATTATTTAATAATGTCAAAATAAAGATATTTAGTAATTATTTTTATAATAACAATATACATTTTATCATCAAGTTAATTACTTAAATATAATAGTAAGTGTTATTATTATAACTTCTATATGTAGTTTTAATACCAAAAGGTGGAAGAAAATAGAAAATGATTAATAGGTGCAGAAAGTTCCACAATTTATGCCACTGTATGTAGATTGAACAGAAAAATAATTATTTTTTAATTTTTTAACTTGCATGGATTTTGTGGGACAACAGATGTTATCCCGAAATTTATACCTCCCTTGCATGAATTTTGGTAGGTTGAGCATCAGAGAGGAAAGCAGCGTGTCCACGTCGGGATGGAGGCAAGCTCGTAGTGGACATGTCAGTCCATGACATGTGGCATACACGAGTGCATTGTGCGGCGTGTGTAAGGACATATAGTCTCGAACCCATTTGCGATAAGAAGACTTGCTCAATAACTTATGACGAAATAAACTTGATTTTGACTTCTCTCAAAAGATTTGAAATTAACAATTTTATTTACTTCCTAAAATATATTATTTTATAATGTCAAAATAAGGATATTTATTACTTATTTTTATAATACTGCAATTGAGAATGTCGCTCAAGCTAAAATCCACCAAAAACTAGTCAAAATACCTGTTTGGACTTTGCCTGGCGAAATACGGTCGCTCGGGCGCCAAAAACGCCTAAAACAGACCCTCTGGCCCTCGCCTAGGCGAGAAACGCTCGGCCAAGCGAGGTTGACTCGCTCAGGGGATGTTTTGCTCGCCCAAGCACTATTTAGGACCATTCTTCTATGTTTCTCCCTCGCCCAGGAGAGGTTGGCTCGCCCGGGTGAGGTGGTCCAGTTACCATGACCACTTTCCTCGCCCTTTTGGGCTACCAGATCGAAACTCTCCGTTGTTTTCGATCTCAATGCATTTTAGTTTCTCGAGTGGTGTTCCTTCACGGATAACAACCACGAGACTTGATATTTTATATTATCTTAGGGGCATTCAGCCTAAAGATACATCGTACTTAATCTAGACACGAAATCATTTGGTTAAGTACGAGCTTATAACAAAACAGAAATAACTCTCAACTTTTGAGATGGTTGGGAGATTCGGGTGTCATATTCGGACACCACTATGTCACGATGTATTCTCTCTCACCTTGGGTTTTAGCATGGTTGATTCCCTTTCCGTGGATGGATCGGTTTTCCAACTTCGAACGCCTCAAAACTAACACAAAACACAAATCAATGATTCACGAGTTAAATCGTTTTCTAACTCTAAGATAAAAATATCATTTTAATTCATTCTAAGAACATCTGAGACTTTCATCCATCTGGGTCAAGATTCATAATCCCGGACCATCATTTATCCTCGAAAGCCTCGTTCCCGATCCCTATTGTGTTCATTATCATTTCAATACATTTTCACAAGGATTGATCTCATGATCAAAACGACATTTCGATTTAAAATATTTCTTTGATTTCAAAATCATCATATTGCATCAACATAAATAACATGCATGTATTCAAAACACTAAAACAGCCCCATGAACAACAAGATTTCATGGTTACAAAACAACAATTTCTAGATTCACGAAAACTCATTTTTCGCGCTCTTGCGTATAACAAGAGATAGAAAGGTTTTTTAGAAAATTTTGACAGTTGAAAATGTTCGTAACATACGCATAAACATCATACTCGAATGTCGAAAACAATGAACAACTAGATTTCTAAGAGATTAGGAACAAAGAACTAAGAACTTACCTTGGAGTTCTTGAGAAAAATCTGAATGAAGAAGAGAAAAATGGAATGAAATGCTAAGGGTTCTCCAAGTTAAATGGAGCTTTTAAGGTGCAATGAATCAGCTTTAGAGAGACAAATAAATGGTTTTCTAACTTGAGTGACTCTTTTAAAAGAATTGAATCAGATTTAGAGAGGCAAACCAAGGGTTTCCAAGATTAATGGTGCAATGGATAAGTGAAGGGTTTATAGAATTTTAGTGTAAAAGATGATTATTTTTGCTTGCTTGCCCAGCAAGTTTCACTTGAGAACATGAGGTGATTTTTTAGTGAAATATTCGCGATGAGACCATGCCCGAGTATTTTTGGCTAATACTTGGTTGAATATTAAAATCTTCCGATTACGGTAGAATTTTGAAATGTCGAATTCGGCGTGGAAAATATTTAGAAATGTGTTTTGGATAAACTTGATGTTTATCCTGACTCGAAATAATATTTTGAAGCCAAAGGCGCAATTGGAATTCGATTCCGAGCTACGGAACTCAAAAATATGTTTTTGGGCCGAATTTGGGCCCGACAGTAGTCCAAAAACTTTTCCTCACAAAAAATTACGAAAATTTACCACAAGATAGAAATTCACAGAAAAAGACTAACACTCAACTACGGTTTAGTCTAATTCATTACCAATTAATTTCTAAAATTAATGTTTGCTAAAAATAAATAATTAATAAAATATATGAAATTTTCACGGTGTTACAGCTACCGCAAGAACTCAAGACAATAAAAATTAAACACAAGAATGCGGGTCGGATACTATCGAAACTCGAGACAATACAATTAAAAATGAGAACATAGGGATAATGCTAGAACTCGCCCAGAAGGCACGTCGGTTACGCACGAAACTTGAGACAATAAAGATAAAAAAACTAGAATGCAAGTTGGGTATTGCTGGAATCGAGAAAATAAAAAATAAAAACGAGAATGCGATAATAATTTTGGAACTTGCTGAGAACACAAGTCAAGTTCTGCTAAAACTCGAGAAAATAAAATTAAAAAAAGAGAACACATGTTGAATACTGCCAAATCTTGAGACAATGTAGTAAAGAAACGAAAATGCTGGTTGGGTACTGCTGGAATTCGAGACAATAAAAATTAAAAATGAGAGCTCATGGATACTCTTATAAAGTTTATAGTCCTTGCAAACATCACATACAAGAATAAAATGGGAGCACATCTGTTGTCCCATACTTTGTGTCACTCCATGTACCATGAGCTTATGATTGGTTAAAAAAATATTTAACAATTAAATTTTAACTTAAATATATTTTTCTGACCAATTACATGCCCATGGGACATGGAGTGGCACAAAATATGGGACATCAGATGTGTACCCGAATAAAATGTGTAATTCAGTTTATAGTCCTTGTAAAGTTGAGTGCTTTGAGTTTTAATCTCTACAAAAAAATCTCTTTGATTCAAATCCTTAAAACTTTAAAGTGTTAAATAATCTCTATGGTTAATTAAATTATGATAGCTGAGCGAGATAGTGAGATTAAAATTTGATTGTTGTTGTTGATCATTTATATTATGACATGTCTAACAACATCATCGTGTGTCCTACTAATTACTAATGAGAAGAGTAGTGGCATTACACATATCATCACTACTTAGCAAAAACAACAAAACGTCATAAAACTATTTTCAAATGTTTTAAAATTATGCGAACTTGAATCCAAGAAAAGTTGTTGTAGGGACTAAAATCAGAAATGCATATTTTCCAAGGACTAAAAACATAATGTTAAGTTCTTTGGAAATGGACATTCCATTTTCCCTCCAACTATAAATGATAAGAGAATATATAAACTTGTTACCACAATATTAATATGTAGCTTTTTAAGAAGTGATTTAAATTATAACTTGTTATGCATGTGTGATTATAGCTTTTGAAGATTTGAATGTTAATCAAGAAAATATATTTTTCTCTTTATCGACCAAACCATAGTTATGCCAAGTGAAGCACATAGCTATACTACTTACCATTTAATATCAGTTTCATTTTAATTTCCTTACTTTATTTTAATTGTTTGTTCCAAACCAAATGACTCTTTCTACTTCTGGAATTAGTTTAGAATTCTAGAATCTATTGAATTTTCAAACTTCAATTATGTTGTAACCTCATGTCCTATATATTATTACTTGAATATTTTCCTTAAGTGTGTACCTTGTACATCACTTAAGCGTAGTAAATGGATAGATTTGGATGCTAATGGATGAATGAAATCTCTTCATCAATTCATTTAAATTGTATTTTAAGTTATCCAATTCATTCATATTCAAACTTAATAGATGAATTTTAATCCACCTAATCCATTCATGACTATATTTTCATGGATTTGGATGTATGAATATTCAATTCATTAGATTTTTTAAAATTTTGGATTTTTTAAACTTAATAGATGAATTATTATTTTAAAATTTCTTATCTCAATAAAACATCTTTTAAAATCATTTACAAAACATTTTTAACAAGCAATTTAAAAAACAATTTTATAAAAAAATTGATTTTTTGAACTTAAAGAAAATTGCAATATTCTACAGGCCTGTGACATTTAAGGTTCTACGTATAAAATATTTAACAAATACTTATAGGATGTAATATTTATGCATTGTCAGCGTAAAGAATTATACATAATCACTACATCATCCACCATTCATTTGGATTACTTTTTTGAAGAGAGTCAATGATGATTAAATATAAATGGTAGATGATGCGATAACACTGTATAAAACGCATACACGTTCAGTACATACATTTTTTTTCTCATACTTATATATATTCTATACTTAAGAATAAACTTTTAATATTAACTAGATACACATATTCTACGTTGATATCAATTTAATAAAATATTAAAAGTGATCGACTTATATGATTTTGATGAAGACAGAGACTTTAGGAAAACTTTAAGATGATGACAACTCTACAAACAATATGTCAAGACTCAATGCCATCATAGCCTTAGGAAAAGCTTTTATATTTTATTAAAGTCCTAAGATGATTGCTTAGATTGAGTCTAGGTCAGGTGAACATGTGATGAAAGTCTCAAAAAGGTTAAAACTTGATTTATCTAAAATGAGACATATCATTCATACATGATAACTATTGTTCATGCATTATATTGACCCAACATGATTTTGTTGCATCAGAATGATACTTATTTCAAAATCATACATTACATACACATACATCATATAGGAGATTTATCGTACATCAAATAAACTATTTTTTAACTCTGCTAATCAATTACCAAGAAGTGATGATCAATCATATAGACATTGAAACTAATAATGGATTATGTATGAGAATAATCGATTAAAAAAAGTTCCACTAGCTAAAAAAATTAGATCTCTTGGCATCAATAATCAATTATTCAAGAAACAATCGATTATTTCCAACAGATTTCAAGATTTTAGCTACTCGATAATCGATTACCAGGTGAGATAATCGATTAGACATAATAGAAATTTTTTTGTATAAAAATTGTTTTTTTACTAATTTGTTCAGAATCTTGGTTTTCAAAATTTCACATTTCCTTAAAAGTCTCAGAACGAAATCTTGTGTTAAATAGTGTTAGAGTTTCTTTTGATTTCAATAGTGAAAAGAGATTGAATTCTTACATTCTTTTCATATAGTGCATTATAGATTTCATAAACACAAACTTTGCATTATTTTCACTTAGAATTTGGGGTTCTTTTGAGATTTTTGTCTTTAGGTTTGTTTCTAAGTTTAGTGTTCATTTAGAACGTATAAGGTGCATATTACTCAGATTTTTCTTAAGCCATATGAATTGAAATTCTCAAAATTGTTGAGAATTAGAGTGAAAACCTAACTAAGAGGTTAGGTATTCAGTCTTCATCTTTACAAAGGTCTTGGTTGAGAGGAATTAGTGGTCGAGGCTATATCGTGAGTAGGTGTTGAGTATCCTAAGAGACGGATAGGAGTTCAAACCGACGTGAGAGACTCTATGACCAAGAAAAAAGTTTTTGTAAAGTCATTGGAAGTGTGTTTGTAACATACGTTTTATTCCATAGTTAAGAAAATCTCTCAATATCAGAAGGTAAACGAACTAGGATAAAATTCTTTGGCACACTCTTCTACCCCTTTATCTCTTTAAATTTCAGTCTTTACGTGTTTTGTTATTGATTCTTGAATTTGCTTATTGATTCTTTATCTGCATAGTATTACTTTAGCATTTGGAATGTCTTTGTTAAGCAAATTGAAACTGTAAAGATTGTTTTTGAGATAACTTGTTTTGCAAGAAACGTTTTTGGTTAAGATTTCTGAGAATCGGAATAATCAATTAGTGTTGATAATAATTGATTACTTTTACTGATAATAATCGATTGTCCTATTTAATAATTGATTATCCTGGATTGTTTTTCAATATTCTCAATCAAACGGAAAACGACATTAGTGATTTGCTACATCTATTCACCCCTTCTAGGTGTGTTTTACTCTATGTTTACCCAACAAGTATTTGTTCAAATAGATATATCTATTGGATATAATGGATGAATTTGAATTCATTCATTATCAACATTATCTATTATATTATATATGTTTAAATAAATTAACTCTAACTGATAGATTTAGATAGATTATGGATAATTTTACTACTTTTATACCTCACATGCCTATGTTGAACAACAAATTCGTTTTGTTCTCAACTTGTCATAAAATTGAAGAAGGCATGATATTATATGTACTATAAAACAAGCACATGGCATGATATCCTTGTGCCATATTTGTGTGACACAAGATCCATAATTAATGAGGGATCCAATTATTTTTTTACATATACAAATTATATTGGACAAATATGTTTTTGTTTTTTATTATTTTTAAAATTTTGTGTTATGGATTATTATTATTCTACCCATAAGATCATTCATTGTTAGTCATAATGATCATTGTTTTATATTATCACATGGTTGATTATAATTGAAGTAAAATCTAACTTGAGGTGATCAAAGTATCATGACATTTAAGGCTCATTACTAAGTTGATTTCCAAATATATATTAGACTCTACATCGAAAAAGAAATTGTATCTTATGTTTTCACGATTTATTTCAGACCTATTTTGTTCAAATTTTACTTTAAATTTAATATAATTAAATTCTTTTAATATACAATAAGTATTTTTTTATTTCAATCTCACAATTTATTTTCAACAATCAATTTTATTCAAACTTTGACATACAAACTTCATATTTAGATTACTTTAGAAATTTAGGACCTATATTTTTATACAGTGAACATATAAGATGTCAGGATCCTAATGTTTTACCCTATATATTTTAAAGAATTAAAAAAAAAAGTAATCTCTTGAGCTACAAATGTTGATTTTGTTCAAAGGAATAATGGGAAACGTGGAAAAAGTAGATGAACCTGGACGCAACATTGGTGCATAGTGAGAGATATGAGAATATTGTGAAGAAGGATATTGGTCATTTATCCTCTGGTTTTATGCATTTTACAATCTGCAATAATAAAATTGTTATTATTATTATTTTTAATATAACTATGTTATAAATAACTATAAGGTTTGATGTTCTTTTATGTGCAAATCGGTTTTGGCTGATATAATACGATACATTATAGCTAATATTTTTCGGTTTTAATCAGCTTAATTATATGTTTGATATAATTGTTATGTTGTAGCAGTATGAAGAACGATTAACCAGATGAATTAGTCGGTCTTGCATTTCTAACTGTGATTATAAGTGAGAGAAATGCTTATTGTATAAAAGGCGACCCAATACATAAGGATATCAGTTAATGAGGTATGAAGATAGTAGATGTATTCAACCTTATTATAATAAGTAAAGAGGTTACTTCCAAAATGTGAACTCATGATGTTCGGTTTAAGAAAATATGATTATGCCGAGTTTCAGAAAAATATACTTTGTGTATTTTTCAAAAGTTACAATATTGATGTTAAAAAAATGCAATAATTTGTTAATATCCAATGGAAGAAGATCTGATCTTAATATCTTACTCCTAGCTGAATATGATTTATTAGATTTGTGATTGACTTAGAAAATTCATGACTGAAAATGATTAAAAGGGTTATGAGAATTCTCCTTTATTTATTTTGTTCTCTCTTAACATATTTATGCATTATAAATACAACACTTCCCTTTGCATTTCCCAGCCATGACAACTAGAACTCAAACATAACAATCTAGACCCCATTTTCCATTACCAAATTCTTGTTGGTGGGTCTATTATTATTTTCTTAAGTGCATTTGCATTCTTTAGAACATAAATTCCAATTTCAATCTCACTTGAGAGGCCTCTAATGCTAGTGATTACTACTTGCTTGATATGATTATGTGGGCATGTAGCTGCCCATTTTGTTTTCCTTATCTCTTCACAATCAATATGAAGAAAAGAAAAAGTTCGAGTTTTGGACATGCCTACAAAGTAATTTAGTCTACGCAAGCATGACTACTTATACATTGTCCTCCCCTGTAGAGGAGTCTGACTCGTTATAATCCTAACAATGCATTGCCCTCTCCAGTAATAAAGAGGAGTCGAGAAGTCTGACTCGTTAGGAAATGAATTCCTCTCCAATACTGAACGGTCCAGTGCGAGGAATGTGAGAGTGCTAATTTTTCAAATTATTTAATTTTAGAAAATGTAAAAATCTCTAAATTGAATAGGATTTTGCTCAAATGAGTTTACCGCTTAGAAATCATCTTACTTGAGCATGTTTACCGCTTAGAAATCTTAATCCATGATGTTATGCAGACCTTGTTAGATATGGCACCATAATAAAACTTGGTGTATAAAACCTACTACTACCACCAAACAATACATGCTCATGCATATAATACATGCATGATGAACTTTGGTAGATCTTGCTGCTTCAAAATTATCAGTTAAAATTATAACTAATCAAAAAATATGATGGAGAACAATACAATTTACATGGTAATTATAAGTATAACAACCAAGTATAATAACTATCTGAAAATTTGTCCCATTATCATCAACATTATTAGCATACATATACAGAAAATAATGAACACATTACCCTTTGAATATTTAACCATTTGACAAACACATATATGACTTTCCCATAGGTGCTGCATTTTTACCATTTGAGGCATGTAAGTGATAATGTTGTTCACTCTGTCATTTGGTGCTCTTTTCAATTTGGCATAACCTCATACTCTCATGCTAGAATAATCTTCAATAGTTGCTGAATCTCTGACCTTGTCTGCAGCAGCTACAAATACAAAATCACAATTGGGTCAAGTTAGATATTAGCCTCATTGAGTAGTTTATGGGGAAACATCTACTGTCCCACTACAGCAACTACGTGCCACTCTTGTTGATTGATTGATTACAACAATTAAGCCTTACGAGGGGTAGGCTACATGGATCGAACAACGCCATAATATTCTATCATAAACCATGTTCATTAACAAAACATTGATCTCTAAAGTCTTTCTTTATCATTCCCGCTATGGTTTTTCTCAGTCTCCCTCTTTCTCTAGGAATTGGACTAGCTTCCATTTGATCTACTCTCCTTACGGGGGCTCCTACCGACTATCGGTCTCCTCCACACATGTTCAAACCACCTAAGGTATGATTATACCACCTTTTCTACAATAGGAGCTACTCCAACTTTCCTCCTAATGTATTCATTTCTAATCTTGTCTTGTGTGTCCATTCATCCAATGCAGCATTCTCATCTCTGCTATATGAAGTCTATTCTTTTGTTGACGTTTTCTATAATAGGAGCTACTCCAACTTTGTCCCTAATGGATTCATTTCTTATCCTATCTTGTCTAATGCGTTAATTTCTACTCATATCTTATCTAATGTGTCCACTCATCCAACCCAACATTTTCATCTATAGCTTGTTGATTGATTGATTTAAATTATTTTACTAAATTACAAAGTTAGATTTCTTTTTTACCAACACAAATAAGTGGCATAGTTTTGTACATGAAGTGGGACAGCAAATGTTTTCAGTAGTTTATGAAGTTCAAAATGCTGATCCAAGGCTCAGATGAAATTTCTCACACAAACTCAAACATGCAAAGTCATGTAGAACCTTCCTTATTAAAGCTTTGTGGAACCAAATATTAAACTTTACCTCTCTTTTTTAGCTTGTTCCGGAAGCCCCTTTTCCTGCTAAATGCGGTCTCCTGCAGATAACATCAGTAAAATAATTAGATTATCGGATAATCTGAATTCCCAAAAGTAAAACTTCAAAAGTTATGCTTATTTTCACCGAAAAACAGTTAGTAGAATTCTGATTATGTTTTTATCAAACACCTTCAGTTGTACAATTATGCTTTTTTGGTCTTCCAACAACTGTTTTTTGGCAAAATTAATCTCAACAAAACACACTCTAACTCTAGATTTGGATCTATTCATCTAGGAGTAAAGCCCATAATTACGGTTTCAGAATTTACCACAGGTTGACCAAGTTTCCCTGCACGACGAACTGCATCAACAAGATCCCTGTTGGATTCGGTGAACATGCTAGTAACAACTCCAAATTGACCAGCTCTAGCTGTACGACCAACCCTATGCAAAAAGTCTACAGCACAAGTAGCAAAATCTGCCTGAAATAAATACACAACACTTTGAATGGACACCGAAATATTATAAAATATATCTACGATGAACGAAACCATAAAATAAACTCAATGAAAAAAAATTAGAAAAGCATAACGGAATTGTAGTATCAAAGATCATAACATGAAAATGGAGAAGACAGATAAATGCATGGCAACGTAATCATTAGAGTCCTATATTAAAGAAAGTAATTCAGATAAGTAGCTAAATGCAGGGAAAGTGAAAGATCATGTACTTAGTACTTTAGAGGGACATTAATTTCAAAACCTAAATCATATTGTTATTGAACGATAGGGAGTAATAACCAAGGTATATGATCTTTGAAGGAAATTCAGTTTTTATACTATATTTGATTAGATGCTGAAAGTAATTTGTATCTTTTCTATAAACATTAAACTAAACCATTACCCGTAAGAAGTCTACAATTCAGATGGTTAAGGTTGAGAGGTTTAAGGAATGGGGTGAAGGAGGTTGTGGGTTCGAGTCTCACCCATAACAAATTTAAAAAATAAGAAGGGAGTTATAAGGTGGTTTGATGGTCAGGGGTGGACAGAAAGAGGTTGAGGGTTTGAGCCTCGCCCACAACAAATACTAACATACTAACATTTGCTGATAAAAAAAGTCTACAATTCCGATTTACTCTTACCCCTCAACTTTATACCATTCTCACAAGTCACAAACCAGAAAAAGTATTGGAGATCAAGTTGAATTAGATGTCATGCATAATTTAATTCTCAAAAAATGAACTATGAAGAGATAGCAAGCTTAACAGGAAGAGATATTCATTAGAGTCATTTTAATAAAGGGAAACGATTATTTCTCTTCACAGTTAACTTTGGTGTTGATTTAAAAGAAGACATTATTTCTACTATATGCTTTATGTGGATTACTTTCTAACTATCCACATGCACTTTAATGCTTTCATTTGACCAACATAGAGTAAACGATTTCTAATCTTTCCTTATGAAACCTAGGATTAACATAGGTTGTGCTATCACAAAATGAAACTAACAATTGAAGCATGAAACTAATATGCTTTAGAGTAAATGGAGAAGTATACCTGAACAACATGCAAGACATTTGGAATATCAACACCACGTGCAGCTGCATCAGTACACACAAGAACACCACCTTTCTCGTGGAACTCAACTAAGGTCTGTGCTCGCTCCTCCAATGTGCAACCCTTATGATAACGTAAACATTCAATCCCAGAGTGGTGCAATAGCTTTGCCACAGCTTCAACAGCCTCAACAGTGTTGGCAAACACCATTGTTCTGTGAATGCCACCAGCAGAATCCAAATCTTCAGCTCTGAAACCCCACTTTACGGCCCTTATAAGTTCATCCACCTGTGTATCAACTGTAACTTCAATCCATCTTTGCTCCAATCTGGAAAAAAAGAGTCATCGTAACAAACTAAATCGCAAATTCATGATGAACCACCCTATTTTCCAGCAGGGCCTGGATGAGTTGGATATCACAAGTTTAAAGATTCTTCATATACTTCATGTGTACCGAACTCAGAGAAATGTGAAATTGACGACAAAAAGAAATTGAAAGAGTAACTTTATTGAACATTTGAGTCTGAATAAGAAAAAGAGAGAATTCTACCTATGGGTTTCCCCTTTCACAATAGAGCACTCATTCAGTGAACACAACTGTAATTCTCAAAATGAATCCTTTTAACCTTATTCCTCCCTATTTAGTATTTAACTAATTCAACACCATCTAACTAATTAATTACCACAACTGTCCTAACTACTTTGACTTTCCTTTACTCCTCCAAGCAAATATGCCCTTTTACCCTTCTCCCCTAAAAGATTGATTTCATAATCCTCTCCGTGAGGTGAACACTGTAATGCCGGCATCACCAATCACGCCGCTCGTTTGCAGCAGAGAGACATGGCAGAAAGCTGAACTGCCAATTATGTGAACCATGCAACAAAAGCTAGACATTGTGGTTGGCAAGTCTAAGGCCATATATAAATCCCACATATGAGTCTCATACTTCCGAGTTCCTATGTGAGACTCAGGTCCCATATCATGCAATTGAATCATAACAATAACTAAATAGAATTTCAGCAGAAGGTAAAGTGGTCATGTATATTGTTCTTGTTCGCACTTCAAGCCCAATAGTCTCATTCCTTAAATGGCCCCTCCAAGATATAAAATCATTTGCTTTGCATGTTATACATACTTAGCCATCTAATATAATTATTCATCATCTCATCTTCAATAGAAGTCCAACACTTATGATTACAATTCTTCCTAGGCATTCATCTCTACTCTTATGGATACTAAACTCAGTTTACGAAAATATTGTCTGATCACTTAATATTTGACTTTCAAACTTTCTCCTCATGCATTTCTTTCGCCTTATCTTCAAAGGCGATGAAGCATCAAGATGTTTTTATAAAAATAGGCACTAAGACATTTAACGACTTTCCTATCCAAATTCTTGATAGATATATGCCATTATTTCGCAGTAGCAACAGAGTAACAAGCACAACAACAACAACCAAGCCTTAATCTCACTAGGTGGGGTTGACTACATGGATCGAATGATGTCATAATATTCTATCATGAATCATGTTCATTGACGAAGTATTGATCTCTAAATCTTAATTGTTTCGCCTATGATTTTTCTTGGCCTCTCTCTTCCTCTAGGAATTGACATGGACTTCTACCGGTTTCTTCCACATCACTATTGATAATGAGTAGTCAGAGAGAGAAAAATAAGGGAAGCACCTTGGATTGTGACAATGAAGGTAGTTTCCACTAACCCACTTAGCATCGGGAAACATATGTTTCAATATTCCTCCAGCCGTTTTCTTTCCATTCACTGGAAGTGTAGCTGCAACAAAAATATACTGTTTACTACGCTCATAAGTTTTCCTCACTCTCCTCCAGTCTCTTCGTTTAACAGGTTCAACTTCATTATTAATATCAGGAATTTCCTCATTGTCATCATCATCATCCTCTTCTGAGATGGCTTCATTTTCAAGTTCCTCTTCAACTTCCAAAGCATCATGGGATGACAAGGAAGATTCTAGTTCTATTGGCAATTCTGTTGCTGCTCCTTTTGCTTGAGACACGAGTTTCTCATCAAAGCGGAGCAAGTTTATCAGGCGGAGTACTTTATTCTGGAAGCTCCCACAGAGAAGCATATCAGCTTCATCAAAAACCTGTAAATCAGAAAGATAAACATACAAGTCATAAGAACTAAAGTTCAATTCGTATATTTTTTTTATCGACTTAGATACATAAGATCATAACACAGGAAATATACCACATATTTAACACCACGCGTAAATTCCAAGCGACGGTCTCTATCAGTGTCAACATAATTTAGAAGAGCAGCAGGTGTCGTGACAATGATATCAGGTTCACGGTGTGGCCATCCCTGGGTCAAAAAGTTTCTTAGTATTATAAAACAGACACCGAAGTTTTAAGAAGAAAGCTAAGACTTAATATAGAAACAACCGGGAAGATAATGTAGCAGACAACAAATTCCATATAAAGCTATAACTGCACAACGATAACGAAAAACAAAATGTCAGTACCTGTCTACCACAAATGGCTGCCACACTAACAATAGGTTCACCATTGTCACCACAGAGACTGCTAGCCATCCTAACTACCTGCTCACATAGTTGTACATTTGGACAAAGGACAAGCAGAACTTTACGGGTCGAGGACACTTCTTGATCAGATACGGTTTGTAGTAGTAGTTTATCAATTAGAGGAACTAGGTAACTGTATGTTTTACCACTGCCAGTCTCCGCCGCAATTATCACATCTTTCCCCGACAGCACAGCTGGTACAGAAGAAGCCTGCACATATAAAAAATCACCAATTATGTTCACATCATAAGCCCCAACGCTGAAAGAAAGGTTTTCAGCTTCCAATTCACATGGCTTGCAAGTATCTATTTGTTCATGCTTAAGAAACTGATTCTCCAAAAAATCAATTTTGGCAGAAAATTTCTGACAAACTGAATTTCAGCTTCTTTTTTCAGATAAAAGCTATAAAGCAAATAAGCATGTAAAAGTTAGAAGTGATTTATTTTATCAAATAAAAGCACTTTAAAAAAGAAAAAAACAAACTAGACAAAAGGGCCCTAATAGAAGTGAAGCCAGTCTATTTGTGCAGCTTCCAAAATTCATTTTTGGCACAACACTACAATTAGGTTTAAATTCATTTCAACAAAAAAATAAGAATAAAAACTAATAATTCTGCAATGAGAGGGTTAGTTTGGCACAATAGTAAGATTGTTGAATAATTATTATGATGTCACGGGTTCAAATCCCGTAAATAGTCT
The DNA here is from genome assembly GCF_001865875.1 of Lupinus angustifolius. Classification (NCBI taxonomy): domain Eukaryota; kingdom Viridiplantae; phylum Streptophyta; class Magnoliopsida; order Fabales; family Fabaceae; genus Lupinus; species Lupinus angustifolius. Next base: position 71,500 of record NC_032012.1, read on the forward strand.
GTCTACTTCGTGGTAAGACTGCATACATCTACAATCCTCACGCCCCACTAAGTGAGAGTCTCGTGCAATAATTGTGTAATGAGATATAGAAAGAAAAGAAGAACCTGAACGAGGGAGGGTCTATTGAGACCAATGTTAGAGAGGGAACGAGAAATAGTATCAGAAAGACCAAGTGAGTTCCAAAACACAGATTCTTCAGCAAAAAAAGTGTCTTTTCCATTTGAATCTTGTGATGTTGGAACAACGTTGTTGGTTGTGGTTGAAAAATTTGTTCTGGTTTGAGTTATGGAGAGAGAAAAGAAGGAAAGTGATTTGAAAAGAGAAGAAGGTGAAGAAGGATTGAGAAGAGAATGGTTGAAGAAACGAATTTGTGGGTTTTGAAGAAAGGAAGCAGAAGAACGAGTTAGAATCATCATCGGAGAAGAGTGATAGTATACAATACTCTTACGCCACAAAAAACACAAACAACAAAAGGAGGATAGGGTTTAGGGTTTAACCTTCGATCATCACATTTTTTTAATATTTGTTTTTTTTTTATTATTAAAAATATTCGCTCACGAGCTAAGAACTAATCATTTTTCAATGTGAGTGGATGTCCATCGTATCCTTCCTATAAACACTAAAGAAAAAATGTACTTAATTACTAAACAGAAACTGAAAGTATACTAAAATCTAAAATTCAGAAAGTTTAGATGAGTAGTAGTCCATTTACCTAGTGAATATTTCTTTCATAGTGGGCTACTTGTTCGAATCGTCATGTTTCAAAGAATCCAAATAACATATTTGTTATTCAATCTGAATATGATAATCAAAATTCAATATTGCCTAACAAAATATATACATACGGTTAGGCACAAACATACTAATCATAATTAAAGTATGTTTATAAAAAAATGTTCACCCGATATTAAAAGTTGTCAGGAATAAATCTGTATCTTCTCTATGTTTGATGAGTATATTAGCTACATGTTATGGTTGCACTCTTCGTTCTTCTTTTTTTATTGGGGTTACTCGTGATCAAAAAGGTAAATTGTGGGGAAAATAACATCATCTTCTTTTTATCTTTCTACATAATAATACCATGCAAAGACCTAACACATAACATCATTATTAGGTAATTATAACACAAATTTTTTAAATGCAAAAGTGAGAAATTAAGAAAATCTAATTTACTTCATATATACACATATAATGATTGAACTTATCTAATGATGTTCATATACTTCTTTAAATTCATAAATGACAATGCATTCTGAGGTAATATATTCGAAAATTACATTGAGAATTGATATCATAAGTATAGAACCATCATCCAAGTTTTGTACATGCTTAATCAGTTGAGTAAGTAACTTGATCTTCTTGGAGCTCACATCACCTGAAGATCTTTCAGGCTTAGATTGTGGCTTAATATGTTGTTTGCTATGTTTAGACTTCACCATTTTAGTCTTTTTCGATACATGAACATATTCTTCTATAGGAGGGAATGTCATTATTGAGCAATCTAATTTATTTTCTTTTGGTCTAGAGTGTTCATGTACCTGAAATTTTCTAGACAAAACATATCAAATATAGATCAATTAATAAAAGATATAATAAGAACGACTATAACTTAATGTATTGAAAATCACACTTTAGGATCTACAACCACCAAGTCTATTGGTCACGGGTTCGCGTCCTAGCTTAATGGTAGTGACTCAGTGATATAGTGATTGTTTATCCTTGAGTTCACGAATTCGAGTCACGGAAGGCTCCCCTGGGAAGGGAATAAAATACTGCAATGAGTATTTAAGCTGATGGGTGGCACACTCAGTATATTCATAGGTGTCGCATGTCACGGCTAGATGTCACGGCTAGAGTGTTATAATACATTTTTGTTTCCAAGCTTTTCTCTTTCCTTAATATTTCTGGAGAATATAGTGAATATACTATTGACCACTGCTGCATGTGAACTTCATCATGAACATTATATTAGCTAGCATTGATAAACAACATTTGTTCAAGAAAGCCATAAAAAGTCAAATATTTGAAACTTTTGTCCATCTCATACTTTTAGGTTGATAGATCTTGTTCTATGTTGTTTACATTCGTTACCCTCTTTTTTACTTAGTTAATCCATTGTATCTATAATGTTTGAGATTCCAGAAATGTGATGTTTCTTCTGAACAATATGTTTTGAATTCTTTTATTTATTTTGAGATTGCAGTGTCAAATAAGGTGTCATTCATCAACATGGGATGAAGTAAGTATAAACTCCTTTTATTTTCGTATATTGTTGTTTTCAAAGATTTATACAAGAAATATGGATTAGTAATTGGTATTTATAAAATATGGATTAGTAATTGCAAAAGGTACAAATGGGGTACTTTAATTCCACATAATAGATCAAAAGTGTGAAAACAAAAAGGGAAAATAAAGGCAGCATAAAAATATAATTGATCAAAATTCATAACACTAATATATTATTTCCTTTCTCATCACCAAGATAATAAATATGACATTGGTAGTTGACAATCCAATTTTTATTCAAATTACATCATACCATTCAACTAGTAAATAAATCCTAATAATTATACTCTTGAACCTCTTAGATAAAACATTTCACCCTTAGACTAGAAAAAGTTAACTATTTATCCATCCAATACCAAGAAGACTTTCTTTATAAATACCTATTTGGGAATTGGGTCCTTCATCATCTTTGACTCCAATTTCTTCAATCATTTGGGTACTCAAATCAAACCAATATATTTCACCACCATCATCTTTTCTGAAGAATATTTTGCCCCTATTCCAAACTTCAAATGGACGAGAAGCACAAGGAAGTGATCCATTTATAAAGATTTTAGTCCATGATTCTCTCACACCAAGTTCACCCAAAATTGATATGTCAAAACAAGTACTACATTCATGCATTTTGATCATGCCAATTGAATCATTCATCACCATCAAGGTTATACTCCATCGTGCATAACAATCATTCAAATCTATTGGTGTTGTATAAAATACCTCATCACTCAAGTTAAATGACACTAACATCAATTCTTTATATTTATTACAACCCGACCAATGACACATTCCATTCAAGTAAAGCTCATCATAACTTGAATCATTAGGGACTTCAACATTAAGTTTCTTCCAAGAGTTATTTTTTAGGCTATATAATTGGCATATAGATATTGGAGGATCTTCTATATCACCATTCCAAAAGGGATCTTTACAAAAATGAAGTTGGCGAATGAGTTTATAATCATATGTGAAATTGTCATATCCAAATCCATGAAGAGAAACAATAATTTCATTTCCTAGTGGACATTGAACATATCCCGTAGGAATGACTTTGAATTCATTGCTACTTAAATTCCACAATACAACTTTTTGTACAATTTGTGGACCATGATTATGTGCATTATAAAGACAAACTATGCCATTAATGATAGAACCTAAAATCAAAACACAATTATTGTCATCATCTTGAGTTGCATGTGGCCAATCCAACTTCACCTTATTCTCAAACCTCTCACCATGAAGCATAAATGCATTGTCATCAATGGTATTAGGCATTGTTTGCCTTAGGAAAATAGATGTATCATGGTCATTATTACAAAGGAAATTGGTTTGGTACATTGTTATGAAATTAGGATCTTCAAATAAATCAACCCAAGATGGTGTAACACAACTAAATCGCTTCAAAGATTTGATAGGCAATTTGGATAGAATATTAAAGAAAAGATCATGAGGTATATTCATACTAACCTTCTCATGATTTATGGTTGCCATTGATTTCTTCAAATTAAGTAATTGCTTGAGCATATGATCAACAAGTATAATAATGTATGTTTGTCTCACTCATGCTACCTATTTAAAGAAAAAATTTGAGCACTATAAATGGATTTCATTATCATGTCAAATTTTAAATTGAACATCATATCGTAAAAATTGAAATTCAATTTAATTTTTGGACAAAAAAAATAGAATTTTACTTTTTATACAGATTTGGATTTCTTTCTACTTTTGTAAATTCCTATATGTATGTTTCTTTAATTATAGAATTTTTATTTCTTAACTTGACAATTAAGAAATTATAAAACTTCCTCAATCACCACTACACCTCTAGGCAATGTTGTAAAAATTGGTTTGTGTTGGCCGATCCAACCATTCCCAATACCAGTATGGTACCATAATTATATTAGTCATGTAATCATTTTGGTCAAAATCGGTTCATATCAGTTTTCAATTGAACTATATCGATCATACCAACTGATTTTTACTTAAAATTAATCTTTTAATGGAAATAAAAAAATTATTAGTTTTTTATTGATTTTTCAATGTTATTTTTAATATATTATATATGTATATCTAATTTTGTCAGTGTGCGGTTTAATTAATGAACTACTAGTTAAATCAATATATCACTATACCACTTTTCCTAAAATGAATTAATTAAATAAACAAGTTTCTAAAACCCCTTTTCCTAAAATGAATTAATCAAAGAAACAAGTTTCTAGAAACCTATACCACTTTTCCTAAAAAAAATCAAGAAAAATAAGTTAATAAGCCATTTTATTTTTTATTTTAGATTTCTTCAAAATTTATGATATATTAAATAAATAAATAATAATAAAAATTACCTGTTTTTGGGTAATATTGTTGGAGTAATTTTTGGGGTATTACAGACATGCATAACCCGTCCCAGCTCATCCCAATCTGTCTCATGCTCACCCATAATTTTAACCAACCGACTAAATTGGATAATGTGAAATAAAAATCTCATGCTACTGATTTTATAACTGTCAATTATGTCCCAGACGTCCAACCAGTTTTGACTCCAGCAAAAAGAATGTAAGCTGATATAAACCTTGAACAACAAGAAGACCCACATCTAAATTTCACACGGTTATCATCCGCAAAAGTAGCAAAATATTAAGACTGATTGACATAATTTGAATTAAACTTTTTTCTTTAATTTTATTATAGATATGCTTATATGCATTTATAAATGTAGTTTATAAGGAAATTTTCCAAAACATGTAACAAGATGTAATTATTTATAGAATATTACAACATAACAATATCTTCTTTCTTTTTTGTTATACAACTTTGAAATTTAATTCTTTAAATTCATAACACCAATAAAATACTTTACTTGTGCAAATGCTCGGATATCATACTATTTATTTATTTAAAAGAATATGCATTATGTTTAATTGGATTCGTGGTTGGGTTCAGGTTCAATGGTTAGTCCGGTTGACATTTGGGGTCGGTAAACTATGGGTTTAGAATCAAGTTCGGGGTTAAAAATTAACCCGATAAACATTTAAGATTAGGTAAGTGACAAACATTATTGAGTCAAATTGCTCACCCCTATTCTAACATATGAATAATAATACTTCACATCATTGGAAAAATAATTACTTATCATTTGTTGCTATAAATTTCCTTATTTATACATAAAATCTATAACGGTAAATTAAAAAATTAATATTACAATATAAATAGATCAACTATTGATAAACTAGTTATAACAGAATCTTGACAGAGAAATATTCAAGGATATCACTTCATGGAAACTCACAAATTATGAAATGAAGTGTAACATATCATGTATTAATATTTTTAAACAATTTAAATAATCATTACATTTCTAATCCGTTATTGTCATTTTCAAATTTCATTTAACAATCATAGATTACAAATTAAAATTGTTTTTTTTTTAATTTTAACATTATTTCTAATTTTCTAAATCTTAATTTAATTCTTTTTTGACATTTTGAAAAATCAACCATCATTCAAATTTTAAATAATACATTTTCTTGGGAAAAAACTAATTTTAAAGTCATCTTGTCAGAGATATTTTTAAAAATCACTTTTCAGAAAAATGACAACTAAAAACTAAATACATTTGGATATGATTAATTTTATAAAAAATAAATCAATTTTTAAATAAAAAATAAGTTTAATGATAAACCCTATGAAATGAAAGTATTGATAAGAGTGAGTTTGAGATATTGTGTATGTGTATTTGTGTATAGGGTTTAGACTTTTAGAGTGAAAGTGAAGAGATGAAGATAATGTCTTTAACTATGACTTCTTCTACTTCATGTCTTCTATCACCTTTCCCATTTTCTCTTTCTTCTTCAACTCTTATTATTCCTTCTTCTTTCTCAACCTTCACTTCTACCATATGCAAACAACAATGTTTCTCTTTTCCTTCTCACACTACAAAGTTCTCAACTTTATCCAAAAAGGTTATTATTACTAAAGCTTCTGAGTACAAATTCCCTGACCCAATTCCTGAATTTGCTGATACAGTGAGTTTTATATTCCTTTTTTTTTTTGGGTTTTTTAAGTGAAAAACAATTTTCATTTTTGCTTCTTCTTTGGTTTTGGGTTTTTAGGAGATTGAAAAGTTCACAGAACACCTTTCAAAGAGGCTTATAAAGAAAGATGTATGTGGAGAATCAGTTGAAGAAGTTGTAGGAATTTGCACTGAGGTGGGTTTACTTATTAATTTACCTCTCTGCCATTTTCTTTAGCTGATTTGGTTGCTTATAAGATTTTTGTTGATGGGTTTTGCTCTTTGTTGAGTTGAGTTGAGTTTATAATTTTGTTCCATTTGACAATATATTAGTATCATCAGTCTTGTGAAAGATCCCATTTTGGAGGGGTCTTCTCTCTCTCACTTTGATAAATAGTATACAAAGTGGTAATCTAGTTAGAACAGATGACACAGATATTGTTGCCGGATAGAAAATTTTGGAAGTTGTAAGATATGATATTATTATTGTTGGGTTTATTTAAGTGTGAAGTTCCATATAGGATATGTGAGGGGAGGAGTGAAATAGTTTATAAGTGGAAAAAACCTATGAAAGTATTGCCTTAAGGTTTTGGTTCAACATGTGATGTCTCACTTGTGCCTCTCCACTCTTCCCATGTCTCAGTAACAATGGAACTCCTCCGTGGATGGAGCCTCCTTGGTCACAGTCGGGTCAAACAACTATGATACATGTTATGATTCTAAGAGTGGGTGAAATACAAGTATGAATAGAGTATGTGTGTCTGGCTCGGTCGCTATTTAGGGTGGACTCTCTGGTAATACTGTTAAACACTTGAAAGACTTCTCCTCGAGAGGAGGTTGCTCCTGTGTTACGGATTTACAGCTGAGGATGAGATTTTTAAGAATTGAAGTTAGTGAATTAAGTGTTATTGGAAAAGCATGGGCAAAGTAAAGATAATATAAGTAGATGAACTCATGAATCTAACGCTTCAATGTTTGGGGTTAAGATGTGGTGTAAGACCCACCATTTCTTAGCATAGCTCATTATTGAATATCCTTCATCCTTTGTTTTCCTCTGCATCAACAATACAAGACATACAAAAATGAATTACTCTTCCTTCTTATTGTCTATTGCCTAGTCCGAGGCTCCAATGGAGGGGCTGTTGGAAATCTCATATTTGGTGCGGATGGGTATATATACCTATTGGATTACTCTTAATGTCAAAGTAAATTTGTTTCAAGGCTGGGAATTGTGATATTGATTATACATTGAATTGAACAGATTTTTAGCACTTTCTTACATTCTGAGTATGGAGGTCCCGGGACACTCTTGGTCGATCCTTTCGTCGACATGGCTGATGCTTTAAATGAGAGGGGATTGCCGGGAGGGTCACAAGCTGCACGTGTCGCTCTCAAGTGGGCCCAAAAGCATGTTGACAATGATTGGAAAGAATGGATTGGTGGTGATAGCAAGTAAATGCATATGCATATGTTGTAAGAGCTAAATGAGAAGTTTTGGTATTACTTTTTGTCTCTTAAGATAGTCAATTAGTGTAGAACAGTTATGTTAGGAAAGATGTGTAATTGTTCACTTAAACAAACATGAAGATTGAAGCATTTCATACATTTTCTAACCATTTTCTGTTTTGCTTTAAACCCAAGTTTGTTTAGGAAAACTAGCTACAAGTGTTCTGCTGCAAATCAAAAACATAACCAGCAGCTGCTATGATTGAATTAATCTGCAAATACGTTTTATCAAATGGAATAGTAAAATTGTTTTTAGTAATGCTTGAGTCATGGATTAAAACTTATAGGCAATTACAACCACCAGATTTTAGGGGATGACAAATATTTGAAAAAATTCAAATAATTTTGTAGAGATCATTTTTGAATGGTTATGATTTTGTATAATTGGCTTCGGTTAAAACTGAGTTTGAAGTTAAGGAAATGTTTGGACATTATATCTGTAAAGTGAGTTTTGTAAGATAAGGGTGTTTGTATAGCTCTAATGAAGAATTATTTTTAGATGTGACAGACTTTAAAAATATATAGCTTAAGCTGAAGACAGTATTTCAATGTAAGTTTAATAGAAGACCAGATCATTGATGAGGAATATGTAAATCATAGGATTCAAGTAGTTTGAACAAATTATTGAACTGATTCAAGTGTCATATGTGATAGAAAATATCAGTCAAGTTTAAGGACTAGTTTTATCACAACTGTAAGACTCACAATGTCATAAACTCTATATGGCAGTCATTAAGATGTTGCATTAGACAAGTAGACACGCTAAATATTATAGAATTAAAATAAATGTATTAGGGATGAAGTTTGAATGTGTTATTGCAGAAAATATGAAAAAATTATGTCTAAGATAATTAGAACATCTATATAAGAAACTTTTAGAAAGTAAATCAAATAGATATTAGCCCAATGAACAATGGAGAAGAAAAACCATAGTTAAAATAATTAGTAAAAATTGAGATATCAATACTTTATTAATGAACATGATTTATATTATCGGTGTATTGTAGGTAGCATCATTCGTTTCATATAACCAACTCATATAGAATGATTAAGGATTAGTTATTATTTGGCATTAAGGTTAGAAGAACTATTTTTTAAGTTTATTGTTATTAGTATTAGAGTAATTGAAGAAGAACCATATTTGCAAGAATATTCTTCCATATGCCCAAGAATGAAAATCACAAAATCCAACTTCATATGACTGTATATCACAAGGAGGATATTTCATTCCCAAAAAAATTGATGGAAATTGGAAAAGTTGGTCATAGAAGTCACTCTCCTTAATTCTTGGGATTTGATTATTAAATAATTGGGTCACCAATAAATGAAAAGAACATTAACACTAATCTGCAAATGCTACAAGTGTTCTGCTGCAAATCAAAAACATAACCAGCAGCTGCCATGACTGAATTAATCTACACATTCTTCCTGGACTTGACCATCTGTAGAAGTTGATAAAGCTTAGAAAAATCAGATATAGGCGCGCGCACACAGAGATGAAGAAATGCATGTACATTAAAGCTACAGAAATATAGCAGATTCTAAAAGTCTCACCAGCAAGATTGATGGCCAAATTTGCTTGTGCATCGGCATCAGAGTTGAAGTTCTTGAAAATGGAAACAAAGAAAGTCAATTTCAAAGAAACACTTGGATTAAAGCACTAGGAGCCATATTCTTTTACTGGTATAAGATTTAAACAGGGTGCTTCTAATCTAACACAAAAATCTCTAAGGAAAAAAGGGATCTGAGTTACAAAATGGGACACCAAAACTTTGTAATTAAATTAAATAAACAAATTAAATCCGGGACAAGGTTGAGTTTGTCAGCCCTGTTTATGAATTAGAATTAGCATCTAGGAAATAATGCGCATCAAGTCATCAACAAATTGACAATAAGAAAACAAATTCAGACCAGAAAGGAGATGGTGCCATTTATAGAATAAAATGAAACAGATCTAATGAAAGAATATCCGAAATAAGTCCTAGAATGGCACATTAGGTTTAGCAATTTCCTGCAATAAGCAATTCATTGGTATTTCACACAAACAAATCTCCTAAGGGGAAAATGGCACCCTTAAAAGAAAGCATTACTTTTTCACAGTTTTTTAATCAAGTTAACTGCAAACACTTTCTCCCCTCTCTTTAAAACAGCATCATAAAGAACAAGGTGTCCACAAAAATTGCTAACATAAAGCCAAAAATACACCAAAAGCTCAGTCAGCTATACCTACCCTTAGAACATGATTGATCTGGAATGACAAAAAATTATCCTTCAGTTCTTTTGCCACCTTATACAATGTGGACAAGTTCTCGTTCTTGACCTTCCATGAACCGCTAATCTGTCTCATGAGAAAATTGAAGAGAAAAAAATTATAAATAATAGAAATGGTCAAATGCAAATGAAATAAGGATACAAACTAAAAAAGTGCATAATGAAATTTGATGTATTTCTTGTTGTTTGTTGATATTTTTAAAGGTACACCCAAAGTTACTTAGCCCCCATATGGCACAAAAAAATTCCCCAGATACATTTGCCCCCATACCCTAGTTTTTTATAAGTTATTTTGAAAATACTCCATACACAGATCCATACTGGTACTGTAACTGTCCCAGTGCAATGTAGAATAAAACTATCAAGGGATTAACACTAGTACCCCACTCTTTCCCTTCCCAATTTTCTCTCTCTAGCCCTCTGGTGATGCATCATACACAGATACACTAATGACTAGTGTCCTGTATTTGGAAGACCCGAATATACCAGATTTACAAGCTATTTAAATTTATTCGCTATAAGACAAAGATGGGTTAGCAGTAAAGCTATTTTAATTGCTGAAGAAACAAATCTTTTTTGTTGCAAAGGACATGCTAAAATGAACCAACACATAGTAGAGCATAAAATGGCCAACCTGCATACAAACAAGCTTAGAGTCCCCTTTGATGCGAATATCATTAAATCCTTTTTGAAGAGCACATCTCATTCCTAATATCATTGCACGATACTCAGCAGCATTGCATGTTGCTATACCGACACCTTCACGCAACCTACAAATCTTTAAAGTAATAATAGTTAAAGAGGTTAAATAGTAGTATGCAAATATGCATAGATACGAAAACATCAAATGCATACAGCATACCAAACTTCCATCACTAGCTCGCAGAATAGCTCCAGCGCCAGCTTTTCCAGGATTTCCTTTTGACGCACCATCAAACTCAAGAAGACAAGTCCTCTGCATAATTATGGATGAAACATACAGATGAATCATGAAGATTAAATCAAATGGTCTCATTCAAAACTAAGTAGTCAATCGCATGCAATAACGGTGTCATGGAGGTTGTCGGCTCCTCCCCGCAACGAAACAGCTGGTAGCATTTCTTTCTACTTGGTGATAGTGATGACTGATGACTACTGAAGAGAGCTGGAAATTACTCCGCTAAAGCCTTAGAGGCTTAATCTTTATGTTTTGAAGCCTTAGAGCTTGATTTATAATACACTTATATTAAAGTCTCGGACTTATTTTAGTTATATGTTATGAACGCTTATTTTGGTTATATCTTCAATTTGATGTATTTTTGTTTATTTATGTGTAGGCTATAAATTACTTTTATATTTTTTCTTAGTTGTAGCGGCTATCCCGCTATAATGTTTTTGGGGTCGGCCGCTATCTATAATTGACTACCAAGATTCAAAACATCAATAAGATGCAAATCAACAATAGCAACTAAAGTAGGAAATGATGTAATTGGCCCTTATTGTCACCCAACAATTTTAGTTAAAATGCAAGGATCCTCTTCAACCCTAAGTCAATTGTACAAAACCTCAAATGGTTCAAACCCAACAACTGGACTCCTTGAACTTACCAAATTATTCATATTGACTCCTAAATTCAATTGGTGCAATTTCTGCACATGAACAGGGGACTAAATTTGAACACTGTCTCATGGTTTATGTTTAAGGAATCACCCATTATAAATAGATTAATGGTGTATTTGAGACTACACAAGATTTTTCTGCAAATGATCCAGAATTAGAAAGAATTACTTTTGTTTTAGCTAAAACATGTGTAATTTGTATATATAGATGTTGCCCCATTACATATATTTTATGTGCCTGCCACTGAACCAGAAGGGTTTTTTTTTTCTGAACCAGATGTAGTAATAATTGTTGAAAACTTGAAATAAGGGTATCCTAAAGCAAACAAAACTTTGCATCCAGGAGTATCAGCATGGTTTACACTTACAGTTTCATGTAGAGGTGCTTCAGTTGATGCAGCATGATCTAACTTGACTTGTTTTCTCAAGGGATCTTCAGAGATGGATGTCAGACTAGTAACATTCTGATAAGAAATAAAGAAGTATCTTATATATATTAAAACATTTGCAATAAAACAAGTTTGGATAGTACAGACAGTTAGGAAAAACCTACACAAGAAGAAAGGAAGATCAAGACTTCATCAAAGAAGCACTAAAGTAAAAACAACCAGTTGACACATATTTAATAACTTAGATCCAAAACATTCTGTCATGCCTCAATTGAAATTAGAATTTTGGATGGAATTTTATCGCATGCGCCTTATGTGGTTTTGGCATGTATGAAGGTGAAAGGTAGAAGCCTCACAAGAGTAGATCAAATGGAGGTTAGTCTAATTTCTACAGACAGAGGGAAGCTAAGAAAAATCATATGTGAAGCATTTAGAAATAAATGTTTTCTCAGTGGACATTATTTATGATAGAGAATTATGGCGTCGTTCGATTCATATATTTGGCATCATCAATTATGGCGTTTGAAAATGCAGGTGCAGCGTCTGATAAAACTAAAAGTCCCCTAATATGTGTATTATGTTATTACCAAACATTGACTCAAGCCTGTTAACGAGTTAAACTTTAAATGTCATTCATGGCATCATCAATTACAGTCGGAATCGTTGATATATATTGATTTTAATATCTATACACTGTCAATGTAGTTTTCTACACGGTTAGTCCATCATCCATAATTCATTTGTAGTACTTTTATTTCCTAGTCAATGATGATTACCATACAAATGATGGACTGACCGAATAAAAAACTTTTACATATATATTAAACTCATATATTTACACATGCATCTAATTAATATGTTCATAAGGAGAATGTTTGAGAACAATTATATGATTCCATGCTAAGGAAGAATCATATGCAGTCAAATATAAAACAGATACACAGGATAGAAAGGTGGGAGGGATGTCAAAAGCATGTTATAGGATATTACAAGCTTTCCCAATATGAAAGTGATGACAAATTGATAATTGTAACAGATTCAAATTTATAATAAAGTAACTGTTGAACATAACATCTGATTTTAGTTCCAAATTGTGTAGAACTTACCACATCATCATGTCCAAGCACTTGAAGAGATCTCTTTTTAGATACATCCTTATTTGAAGTGCACCCTTCGGTAGAAGTGGGTTCCTGAGACATATATAATAAATCCTATGACTATATGAACAAATCAGAAAGTTGTTTAAAGGGAATTTGGAAGAGTTATTTACCTGGAAAGGGCAAGGAAGAAGCATGTCGAACAAATCCTCCTTCAAATCGGCGGCTCTAATTGTGTACAGAGCATTCTTTAGTCCATGAGAGACAAGATATTGTTCAGTGTCCTTCGACAATGAATATCCCTTGTATACACTGACGGGAGGATCACACACCTACCAAGTGATACAGAATGAATCAAATAAATAATGATGATAAGATTATTATATACTGATCACAAAATGCATTGTCAAAATACACTGTCAATGTAGTTTTCTACACACCTACCAAGTGATACAGAATGAAGCATGAACAACTACACATATAATGAAATAAACATAAAGAAGAGAAAAAAGAGAATTACAGAAGATCCAAGTTGAGCTTGACAATCAGATAAAGAATTATAAATTCCAACAATATCTCCTTTCCTGACAACATAGAAAGCATCATTCTCCTTCTCCGACATCACCACCGCTTCACTCTCCTCTTCTCCTTTCTTCTTCTTCAAACCACTTTTGCTTCCTTTCTTCGTCGAATAACACCGAACACCAAGAAACCTACTCAAATCAAATTCAAATTCCGAATAACAATAATAATGACGATGATGATAATAGGAAGACCTAGTAAGAAGAGGATATTGTAACTTAATCGGAAAAGAGAGATTGGAGCGGTTATTAGCGACGAAATGAACGGTTCTTGAGAGTAAAGTAGCGACGGTGTAGGATGAGAGTTTGGTGAAGCAGTTCATGACAAATGAATCAGATTATTATATACTCATCACAAAATGCATTGTCAAATCGACAGCGAGTCCTTTTCTGTTTCAGGTGAAATTGGTTTAGGGTTTATCGTACTCTCTCCAATCGGTGTCAATTATAACCTACATACCCTAGTTATCAATTTCATAACTAATTTAACCATTTTAAATGTGGATTAATCATGTTACACTTATTTTAACCTTTTAAAATAAACTAGGATTCTCTCCAATATTAATAAAGGAAGTTCTGTTTTTTCTTTTACTTGTAAGGGTAAAATCATCATTTCCCATTATAAATAAGGATACAAATGTTATTATAATTTGTCAATTAAAATTAATGTTTTAGCCTACATGTGTTGTTAATTGCTAACATGGCCAAATGCCTTCTGTCCATGCTGACGAGTTTGACACATTACTTGACGATGTGTTATTTTTTCGATTTATTTAAAGAAAATGACATCGTTTTATTTATTTTTATTGACATAAATCCTTTCTTATAATGACATCATTTTGAGTTTACTTTAATAAAAAATCAAACTCAAAACGACGTTATTTTGGATTTCTTCTTCTAGCTAATACTAGTCTTGAGTCTTGTATCTCACATAAGCTTTAACAAGAATCCCTAAGTCATTTTAAGATGAAAACCTATGGCGATGTGAGCACTTATAAGAGTCATAATCTGAGCATGTATTGCAACTCTAGTGTGGCTAATAGGTCGCAGTGTAAAAGGTTTCCTCCTTCAATTTGTCAATGTAATAGGATTGATATTATATACACATCAAAAACTCTAAAGAACACAATGAGAGAATACTAAAGGACAATACTAAAGGTTTCCTCATTCTTTCCCTTCCCATTTGTGACATTTGGATTATTTTGTAAGAGAGAAGAAATAAATGTTGTTAGATTTTTTTATGTGGTGAAATATTGGGAAAGAATTCACAAGTGAAAGAAGAACATGTGATGGACAATGTAGTGGGCATGTATGAGTTGCACGCTAATGTGAAGGAAATTCAACTTATAATGAAAGAACATGTCAAATAGTCCAAAAAGTTGTGATTGTAGCTTATATGTTTTGTGTTGTTATTGTTATACGTTTTCCTATTTCGAATTAGATAGTGTTTGAATATGGTATTTTTATATGATATGTATGTATTGAACATTGATTATGAATGAAATGAAATCACGTTAATGTTGGAAGTTTGGGCATAATGTATAAATATAAATACAAATTAAATTTTGACATAATGTATATAGAGCAAATTTGAAGACATCATAGTATATAAATCAAATTATATTCATTACAAGAGTTGACCAAATTAAAAGAGTTAAACAAAATAACAAATGAATAATGAAGAATCATTGAAGGATTACAACTATTCCATGAAAATTATTGTTACTGTAACTTGCAACAATTCTAAATGACACAAAATAATATTTACTGGCTGAATCACGATCAAGTCGCTCTCTTTAAGACATTTCATGGCATTGCCCAAAATGTGAAAGAAGACTATCAACCACGCCGTCCACAGGATAAAACAGCTCAGATCTCTGTTATCGGATTCTTGTTGCACTATAAGAACCGATCTCGATTAGTGTCAGTTCTCGAAATTCCCACAATATGACTATCAATGACAATTCTTGAAATTCTCACAATATAGCTAATCGTGCCAATTCTTTGCTCTTAATACTAATTACGAGTGTCAGTTCTCGAAACCCCACAATTTGGCTACATGTGCCAATTGTTAGTGCCACGGAAAGAGGGGAAGTTTGTTGGAAATGCATCGGCGGAAAATATGAGAGAGAAATAAAATTTTGAATGAAAACGTATTCAACTTGTGGCGAGTTATAATGAGGTGAGAAGACCTCTTTTTATAACATAGAAATTTTTCCAAATTCCTCATCTCTCTAATGTGAGACTTTGGGAGTTATTTTTTTTTCAAAACTCTTTTATGTAGAGCTTGAGACGTTTTTAGATTTCACACCCAAAAGTTCCTATTAATAGCTTTCAACAAACCAAGTTCCAACAAAAAATGTCTAACATAATAAAAGATTTCATCAACCTAAAAGACATCAAATAAGATGGATCATTTCTTGTTTGCATCATTTCTTGTGGTTTTTGGTGGCGGGAACCTTGAAGAATGAGTTTTTGAGATTGTAATAGGCTTTGAATTAAAAGAATGTTGTGTGTTTGAAATAGGCTTTGAATTAAGGGAGAGTATTAGAAAATTGTAATACAAAACCTATTATTAGAAAGTGGTTAAGTTAGTCAATAACTACATACTATAAATAGTATGTACCTATGAGATTGTGCATATGTGAAAATATCAAGAAAAAATCAGATTCTCACACTCTCAATTCCCTCTTCACTGCAACTTCACGTTCTTCTCTTTCATTTTGCTGCATACACTTCCTTCACTTCTCTTCTTCATGTTCTAACAGAAATGACATTCTAAATTTCTTTAGTTGGATAGAAGAAATAACAAATATTGATGTAAGAGAAAGTGAGAATTGACTTAAAATCAACCCTAATAGGAGAGGCTTATTTAGTTGAGCAAGTAAGATATTTGTAATTAAATATTTGACAACACATCGCTACTCATTGGTAAAAAAAAAGTAGGTTCATGTTAGCAAACCTATACTTGAAACTAGTCTTGCATTGAGTACACACAAGATGTAACGCATTATCTACTATTCATTTGTATTACTTTTATTTAAGAGTCAATCATAATTAAAAAACAGTACATACAACTTTTTCTCATGATAGATTTAATTATGGGAGTTTTACAATAAAATAGGAAGACCTTATGTATGTCTAATACTGGTTTTTTATTCAATTAAGCTAAATTACAAGACCTTGTATATATAACTGCAAAAGCAAGGACAAAATGATAATTGTAAGGTTATTGTAACAGAAGCCTAAAAAATAATGATTAACAATAACCAGCAAGAGATCTTGATTGAAATTTTAAGTTTATATGATAAATAGATCTTCTCAAAATTAACAGATAGAAAAAGACTCAGCATACAAAAATAGATAGAAGCTTCAAAGTACTGTTTCAGAGAAAGGTCTAAAAAACACACAATATTTTAGTTTGTCCTTGGGGTGGCCCATTCCACTCTGAGGATGAGATTATCATAGCCATATCCATTGAGTTTGTTGATTGCTCTTTGTGCATCTTCCCTGCTTACAAAGTTAACAAATCCAAATCCCCTGCTCGTGCCAGTCTTCTGGTCAATAGCAACATAGACTCTGCTTACGGCACCGAAAGGACGGAACAGCTCAAGCAAGTCAGGTTCTCTTGTGTCCTCTGAGAGGTTGGTGACCCTTACAGAATTCTCATCATTCCTACGGCGCATATCTGATCCACTAGTCCTATCTGCACCTGCTCTCATACTAGGAGGCACATATGATCCCTTGGTTGCACCGGTCACAGCAGTTGTGGCATCTGATGCTGTAGGCTTGTCGACGAATCCTTCAGATGGTGCAGCAAGATCCTTGTATGGACACCTTGAAGTCCAATGGTCACCCTTCTTCCCACAAGTCCTACAAACCATGAGCACAGCACCTCTCTGAAATGGGTCTCCGGCAGCCTGTGGCTCCTCTGTTTTAGCACCTGTAAACAGTTGCAAAGCTTATTATACTACTTTTCAACAAAATCAGAGATTGCAGAAACCTAAACAATAGACATTGAGGTCAATGTAACACATTATCCACATGCACACAACCAAAAGAAGCTAATTATATATTAAGATTATATAGGTTCCATTCCAGGTGAGGATCATCTCCAACATCGTAGAGGGAAGTAACTAAAAAACAAATGAAAAAAATAGTATGATATGACAATTTTACCCTTTTGATACAATGAAATTATACTTTTACTCTTAGATACACAAGTAAAACTAACAATTTGCCTATCTGGTACCGGAGAGGATTCTTTACCGTTAGATATAAAAGTAAAACTAATAACTTGCCTACATGGTACTGGAGAGGATTCTTTTACGTTCCTTCAAGACCATAATCTGAAAAATTTCACATCTCTACCTCAATGATATATACTCCCTTCCATATCTTTTGATGCCTTAAATTGTTGAAGTTATTGCAAATCAATTGATTTTTTAGAAGCACAATACACAATTATATTTTAATTTCCAATACTTTTGATTATTACTCATCATTCTCACCCCCAATTTTTCTATTCCCCTATTTTTTTCCAGCTCTATTATCCAATAGAGTGTTATTTTAGTCAAATTGTATTCAACTCCGCATAAGGATTACTTTCTAAGTCAAGTTCTAATCTTTAGGTACATTCAAGTGATAAATAACACAATGATAAGAAAGAAAAAAACGGAATCAAACAAGCAATACCAATTTGGCAAAGCACAAACCCTAATTTGATTTTCAAAAATTTAACAACTAATTATAGATTTTGCAACACTAAAACAAAAAAAAAACCGTAGAAAATGCAAAATCATGATATAGAGAGAGAAAGAGAAAAGAACCTAGTGGCTTGGGACGCTCAAGGAGAATCTCTTCAGTAGAAACCATAGTGAGTCGGCTACCAACATCTTCATGAACAGCATCACCGAACTTAGGCCAAGAGCGTCGTTCAACGGCGCGTTTAGTGAGACGCGCGTTGGCGAGTTTGCGTGTGCGAGTGGTGGTAGTGATCTTAACCTTGTTTCCTTCATCATCGAATTTGTAATCAATAACTTTCTTGATACCATTATCATCAGGACCAATAACTTGTCTTGCTGGTAAAAGGAAATCCAAATCGTCGCCGTCGTCTTCTTCTAACTCTCCCCACCGTAGCTTCGCCGCCGCCATTGTTATCGATTGAGAAACAAAACCTTCTTCTGAGACTCTTTTTGTCATTAGGTTTTCTTTTTCTTGGGCCTGTGGGCTTTTGGATAATCATTTTCCATTTCGTATAGGATTTTATTTTGGACTCATCATTTTTAAAACAATGGTAATATCTAAGTAAATTGATGTACAATCATTATATCATCTATTGTTTATTTGAATTACTCTTTTTTAAATAATGTATTGATAATATATCAAACTCATATACTATAAATGCATATATATATTTTTAATTTAAATATCATAAAATAAGTGATAATATATCATCTTATCATTTATAAAATAATTATTAATGAATATATATTATTTTTAGGAAAATATACCATTTTTCCAAAATATTCTTATAAGATAAAATAAGTTGAAGATAAAAAAGAGTCAAAGTCAAACATACTATACTTTGAGAAGATGAAATTCTCATATAAGAATAAAGAGTCTGGTAGCATTTGACTCATGAACTTTAATAGAATGACAAGGAATGAAATGGAAATGGAAAGGAATATGATATTCATAGAGTTTTTTCCTTTTATTTTGAGATTAAAATAAGAATTTAGAGTTGTATTAATCAACAATAATTAGTGTTATAAAATTTAGCTCAAACTCATGGATTAATTGTGAACTGGATATATAATTAATTCGAGTCTCTCATTTAACTGATTTTGCATTAAAATTAAGTTAATTCGATTTGACTTGGTTGGTTTAAGTCTAAAACTTATAACTCATGTGGTTGAACTAGCCGAGTCAATAAAAAATATTTTATTAAAAACAATCACAACGATATTATGGAGATGAAAAAATCACAAACTTATAACTTATAGTAATTTTTGTCATATATTAACTTATATTATATAAAAAATATCATTGACTAATTAAAATTTAAACTTATTGCACGCTTTGTTGCAATTTAAACATAAATCATATGGTATTCGATGATGTTTTCAACTTATTTATGACATTTTATAATAGTGAAATATTTTTTGTTGTTTATTTAATTATATATGATAATGTTTTTAAATTTGGAGTATAAAGCTATTAAATAATGTTAGCTGGTTTACCTTTTTAAAATTTTAATGCAAAACAAATTAGTCAATCTAACCATAAAAATATATGACCAATGAATACCCATAAAATTATTCATAACGAGTACCAGTAATAATAATTTATGGGTGGATATGATTACCATGATACCCACTTTGTAAGAACCCTCATAATTATTAAAATTATATTTAATTAAGTATTATATATATTATAATTTAGTATTGTTCTAAGATTATATATTATCTACTTTTTTGTGTAATAATAAATTTTAGTTATGGATTTATTAGAGTTAGTTTGGATAAATTAGCATGAAAGAGACAGTTTGGCCGAGTGGTCTAAGGCGCCAGATTTAGGCTCTGGTCCGAAAGGGCGTGGGTTCAAATCCCACAGCTGTCATTTTTTATTTATTTTTTATTTATTTATTATATATTTCCATGTGTTTGCTTTTTACTATATATTTTAATGGATAGCTTAACATTGCATGGTAAAGTGCATAAGATTACAATAATAAAATACAAATATTGAAGAAATTAAATGATACATGTATGCAATTAAATAATGAGTGTAGAAATCAGAACAATATTGAAACAAACAAAGTTGCTAAGCCAAAAATGAAAGTAATAACAGAAACTTGTAAACCTAAAGCTCCTTTATTTTTGTTTGGAGAAGATTTTGGTGCAGCTTCATATGAACTTGGACCTGATCCAACAACTCCATTAGAGGAAAATGAAGCATTGATTAATAATTTAATATTTATGAACTATAGTTTTTATTTCTAAATTTATTTATTTATGAACTTACTTGGGGATATGGAATCTTCACTCGCAGGTGATGGGACTGGGATTCCCAAAGCTGTGACGTAATAATGATGTCAAAAAATACATAAATCTCATAACATTCATAATCAATCACACAAAATTAAGTTCAGAAATTAAGGGACATAAATTAAGTGTTGATATATAGTGTAGCACAAAATCTATTTAAAATTGTATATACTTATTAATGGACATGAATTCTGGGCCCTACACAACTAAATTAAGTAAATTGCTATAACTATGGTTGTTGGCATTGACGGTGGTAGTTCCACTACATTATTCTCATTTTCTTTGTTTTGCGATACAACTTTATTCTCACTTTCAAATTTGGGCTTTTGCGTAATATATTAAGTTTATATATTACAAGAAAGTTACTCCAAATAAATAATTAAAATAGCTTTTTTAATCAAATTCAACAAAGGGAAAAAGGAAGAAGAAAAAATGTGTGATAGTAAGAGTTTAAAACCTTAAATCCATACATAAACATTTTATGTTTTGCAAAAGCTCCTTATTTATTGGCTCTACATATTAAACATTGAGACTAGTCTCATATATATTATAATTTAATACATGATGAAGTATAATAATTATTATCAATTAGTTTTGAGACAGAACTTAAGTTATTATTAGTTAAAATATATTATTTAATTATTGATCAAATGTAATCTTCACCTCATACATCAAACTTTTGTAGGGGAACATATTAAAAACTCACATCACAACTTTTTGCTTCTAAAATTCTACACAATAATTGGTAGCATCATAGATCTTTTCAAATATCCAAACCTAATTCCTAATAATATATTATCCATACTACAATAGTCTAATCAAGTGTATGATATCAGATTCATGTTTCTCCATGAACTAAAATAATCCATTCAAGACAGGTGCAGATCCACTCATTCTTTTTCCTCCTTGCATGGAGAAGAGATATAAACAAATCTTTAAAAAAGAAACTCACAAAATCTTGATTTGCCTATGAACAAACTTTTTGGGTCTTTCTTTCTTTTAGGCCATCAATTGAGAGAGAAATAAAATGAATCAAAGTCTTTAAAATTGATATGATGGGTAAATTCTATTTATGAGATTACAAAAATGTTTCAGAAACAAATATACATTATGAATCGATGTGTTCTTTTCAAACAAATTTTAAGATTTTCAACTGAATGATTATTTACTAAATAAAATAACAATTTTACAAGTTTATATGACTAAATTGGTCATTGTTTTCTTTTGGGACATGTAACTGTCTTTCTCAATACTATATAAAACATTTGAAAAAATCCAAATTGAACAAAACCCAGATTGAAGATGCTTAAGGTTTACCTGAGCAAGTGCTAACTGGGGGTGTAGAAACATGACAAAGTGTTGGAAGGTTGAGAGCTTTGTTGAAATTAATCTTGACACCAACAAAATCAGGTTTCCCTAGAAGTTCACACAAACATATAGGGTTGCTATCAACAAGCCCTGCTAGTTCAGGGCAGCACCCTTTCTCTGGCTTAGTCAAATTACTCCCATCTTCCACAAAAGTAAGGCAACTTGACATGTTCACTAGCACCGTAAAGCAACCTCCGACCCCGTCCGAGGATGGGGCCGTTGCGCTTTCCGGTGCTGGTGATTGTCCTGATGCACCATAGCATCCTAGTGCAAACACTAATGCAATAATGTATGCCATTTTGCAAGTGATGTTGGTGGTGGTAGCCATTTGATTTCTTGTGATCTATTTTGGTGCTATGAACCTTTTATTTAATATGTTACAATAGTGTAAGTTAGAGTTAAATAGAGGGTGTGGTCATTACTTGTAAAAAGGGTCAATGTCTTTTGGTGGCTGAATTTAATGAATATAACATCCAACTAACTCAAAGTGTACCATTCTCTCATCCTTCCAATATAATCTACCTGTAAAAATGGAACTTTATAAAACTAGAAAAACAAATATATGCACTTTTTCACTATTCATATTTTATTATTATTAGTTCTTCAACAAAAATAATACAAATGAATTATGAATGATAATATATAAATTTTTATACTAATAATCACATATTGTTAGAAATTCATATTTCTAATTAAGGTGGACCTCATATATTTAATACAATTATATCAGTTATTTATCTTGGGTTACAAAACAAGTAATCTAATTAATGACAATTTATAAGACTTCTAAAACTGATAACGAATATGAGCTTAATGAGTGAATACCCAAACAGTTGGTTTATAGGGGATAATGGAAACTCTATAAGTTAACACATAAGGAACAATTATGGTTCCCAATACACTAAACCACAAATAGTTTTCACATCTCCCCATCAGAGAGAAAACGAAGGTCCAAAAAGAATTAAAGATTTGGTTGAGGAAGACCATCGTATCAAAACTCTCTCAAAAAGTATATTAAATGAGTAGATCAGAGAACATGAATTTATGTATGACTTTGTATCCTTGTTTTATATAATGTGTGAGAATCATAAGATTCAAGATCCTAAGATTGATATTTCACTAACCATCATGTATTATACTCATAATTAAATCAATTGTCAAATTGTTTGAGCCAATCATGGTTTGGACTTTGAATGATTGAAATTTTGGTTGTAAAAGAAAAAAATCATTTTCTAAATAATATTTAAAGCTCTTAAAAACCCTATTATTTATCAATATAATAAATAGTCTTGTTTTTTTAACATTCTAAACATGTGTCAATAGAAAACCCAATAATAATGTATAAATAATTAATATTTCCTCTTATCATGATCATAAGTAATTTTTAACTAAATTTATATATACAGTAGTTAATTTTTTTATACATTATTAGTATAAAAAATGATGGTTAGGATAGATTAAATGTAAGAATTGTCTAATAAAAATGATTAGCAATTTTTTATAAAGAAAATTTCACTCATACCATTTGAGCTTTAGTAAAATTACATAAAGTGCTCATTCTTTTTTAAATCTATAAAAATCATTCCTAATTATATATATATATATATATATATTACATGGACTATTCTAGTAGGAGAGATAAGTGCAATTTTTTAAACAAAAATAGTGACAAATGTAATTAAATCAAATAAAATATGGTATGTAATAAAGATAAATCTACATAATATAAAAGATAATGTGCATTCATTATTTTTGGTTCTTTACAAACTACGTTAAAAAATAACAAAATTATTTAAATCTACCATATATTGGTGTTATGAATTTGTTAGCTCTTACACTACTAAATTACAATATCTATGATGGGTGAATGTGTTGGTAGATTTTTATCCATGAGTTATAATACTTTTCCATGAGCTAAGTGAAAGAACATAGAAATGAACTTGATAATACATCTTTATCCAAAACCTTAAGGTAATAGGTCTATGAGTTCATCCACTTATATAATCTTTAACTTATCCATTTTTGGATGATGTGAGAATTTTTCATTCTTAATTAGAATACCCAACAGAACCGTGCTACTTCCGTAGCTTTATTGTAATTTTCAACTTTGGCTAACATCATCTATGCATGTGAAACAACTTCAATTCCCAACGGAAGTTCAAGTACTCTAAATGGAAATAAATGTTAATGCAATAAAAAAGGTAACCAAAATGAAAATGGGATTCTTTTTTATGTGTGGTCACATGTGTGATATCACATTTATTGCTACCTGATTTATTTATTTTTGACATAATAAATGATATCCAGTTGATTTATGGATAATAAACTAATTAATTTGGAGTTGCGGATATTCATTTTAATAGATATCACTCATAAGAATTAAATTATTGATTTTTTGGTCTGAGTGAAATCCAATATAACCTTATTACACTAAACTAATACCTTTTTAATTAGCTCATTTAATTTAATAAAATTAGTTTATGATATATTTTATGTAACTAATTCATAAACTTTTGATACCAACATTATAACCATCTGATATGAAGATGTTATCAAATACTAAATACATCATGATCATGATGAAGTGAAGACAAGGGACTCTTGGTAGCCATTTGAAATTGGTACAAGAATTCTTTTGAACAAAAGATCACAATATTCAATTCATTCTTTTTGTTTTATAATTACATATAGCGTGATAAACCTTATTGAATATTTATAATATACAAAATGGTAAGATTATTAAACTCTCAATTCCCTATCCAACTTATTAATTAATACCATAAAAAACAAGAACTTTTATTACATGTGAAGCTAAAAAGAAACCTTACTATTTCTCACACTTCTTGTTTTATTACTTTCTTATCTACATACATACCTTTACATATATCACCTATTTATACAATATCAAACCATTCAGGCAAATTAAGTCAGTGTTCATATTTTACTCTTTTTTTTTATAACCTAGTACTTATTGTATGCTACACCCAAAGTGAGAGAATATGAAAAATCTTAAATACTTTCTTTCCTTATTTCTATCAATTCCCAAAACTTATCCTATGCTAAGGTTCCACGTTATTATTAGTGTTTTTATTGAGAGTGATACTATAGAAAATGCTACCTATATGATGGATTAAAGTATATTATTGAAAATTGATAGGTGAATGAAGTCATTAAAGAGCTATCACCAGATCAATGTCGATAGAATGAAAGTGGTCTTGAACTTCATTACTTAAATTGATGGCAATGTTAAAAGTCACATTCATACCTACCGTATAGCATAACAAACTCATGTGATGTAACAAGTTTGAGAGATGGTATGTTGTACATAAGCTGGTATGGTTTTGATGATGATGATAGATGTTTTGCACTTACTTCCCTTTCTCTCATTTTCTCTTGAATATTTTGGCATTTACTATTTAGTGTGAGATTATGTTCAACAATCTATTCTCCCTTTTATGCATTTTAACTGTTGAGTTAAATAGGAAAAGCAAGATACAACAAGTTCAAAAGAAATATAGTCACATCTCTTATAACAAATAGTTTCAACATGTTTGGTAATTCTCTGACAATACAAAATGGAAATAATACAAAGGCCATATGGTGCATGGAATGAAGAATAAGTGTTTTGTCTTAGTCTAAATACAAGTAACAGACATGCCCTAAGGCTAGACCCTAAGATATATCTAAATTAACATAAGATAGTTTATATGTATAAGAGAGATTTATCATTTTTCAATTATGTATAGACATATTTAAATTAGTAGTAGTATTACTATGGTATAAGAGAAGTGGAGAGACACAAGTGAGATATTATGTCAATGAATCCAAATCTTCTATACTAAATTTTTTCTATATCTCTATATCAAACCAATGATATTTTACCAAATACCTAATTGTGTTAGCATAATAATTAATGAAAAATTAAATAAGATGTGTTATTTATTACTAGGCAAAATCCTATTAGGTTGATATAGAGGTATGAAAAACTTTTGGTATAGAGATTTTGGGCTCCACATCAACAATCTCTACATACTTACCAGTCCGCTCCCCTTAAGTTCACATGTCCTAGCCAAACCATCAACTATTAGCTCTGATATCATTTGTGGGACCAGACTGCGACTGGCGAGTTCAATATGAGAAAAGTGGAGAGACACAATTGACACATCAACATTTTGAACCAAAACTTAAGACATTAGTTTCATAGACATTTTTACAGTTATAAATCCTTTCATTCCTCCACTAGTATCCAAGTGGGACTTTAGACTTAATAAATCCAACTCTTTTGCCTAATCAAATTTGTAAAAGAAGAATTCTAAAACTATCTCTAAAAATGAATTTTAAAGTTATACATATCATCTTCAATTGACACCTCAAAACCCATTCTGTATTACAAAACCTAACACAAAATTGGTTAAAGAAATTTCACCTTCTGTGACAGATTTTTTGTTTTTGTTTTACAGTTTAAAGAAAACTACTGTAGTTTCTATAACCACAAGAAATAGATATAGTTCATAAACCCTCAAAATGGAAAACAATAATACATTAGCATTAACCATTGGTGTAAATCAAGGAATTTAAAATTTAAGATGCTGAAAATAGTTTAAACAATGCTCTTATACTGTGTATTTGTGTCATTAATTAACATGTCTCTTTCTGTTAAGAAATTTCACAAGCAACTATTATATTTCTTAAACTAATCAATGAAGCTACCTTACTTGCACAGTTGGATTTTGTTATTGTATCTTTGAAGGGAGGAACAACCAAAATAATTTCCTTATTTCTATTGTCTTCACTACATTCTGTTGGATATTCATGCTGAAAACAAGGGTAAGAGAAGGCTTCAGAATCATCTCACAAGTGTATTTCATTACTCCCAAGCTTTCTCTTTCTCTTCTAAAACTCAACTCGCAAACGGACCCTGAGGGAATTCTTAGAGTGTATGCCACTTTAACTCTTGAATCCATAGTCAACACCATTAAAAAAAATGTAACAGTTTCAGGGATGTTTCCAATCATGATTGTGTTAAGCCTCATTCAGAAAATGTGATTACTGTTTTAGGTTTCAAAGATTAACAGTAGGTGCACAAAGAAAGGAAGATAATGGTTTCCAAGTGGAAAGTACTATAATTTTGTGAATAGTTAGAATCTGTAAGTTTGTTTTGTATGTAAAACAGAAGGAAAAAAACAGTCTTACTTTTCATGCAGCAGTAACAAGAATTATGCTACATATTAACAAAAGTTTTTAACATTTAGCAAATATTGTTTTGTGATGCAAAGAATATGCAAATGAACCCTGGATGAATCACTTAACACTTCTTTCACTAGCTAGTAGATAAAACATAGCAATATTGTTATTTTGATAACCAAATTCTGACAATTTTTAGTTGTCCTTTGATTTCTTATAAAAGAAGCTGTCAAATTTTAGTTAAACAAATAACACTATAACCAAAAAGAACATATGAACAATTAGAATTTAGAACCATAAGGGTCTATTTGTGAGTTGAGTTAAAGAAAGGAAATGAAAGGTTTCAGAGTTATCTCATCAGTGTATTTCCCTTTCCCTTCATTCTCTTCCTTTCCCTCCAAAACCCAACTCGCAAACAAACCTCAAGACTTCACGACCATAGGTTGATAGGTGCTCTAAAATTACCCTTTACCAATCTCAATATCACCATACCAAAACCACATGTATCATACAAACTTGGTCAGGATTTGAATTGACCCTAATTCAAGCCTCCATCTATCTTAGCATCATGAAAAGCTTTCTTTCCCTTCAAAATTCAAATGCTATTTCTCAGCATAGAAATAACTTACATTGAGTCCTATCCAATGCCTTGATGGATGAAACTTATTTTCTACAACAACACAGTATTCTAAATAGAATCGACCAAATGGTGAATTCCAACCTACCTCATCATATTTGCAGTGAAATGCCAATCAAAAAGTATACTCTATCACATTCCTACATAAATAGCATCCATCCCCAAAAACAACACCTTTCAGGTTCATCCAAAAACATAATTTCAGCTAAACAAAGCACCAACACTCACATCAGTCACATGCTTTAGGCCTTACAGAAGAAAAAAAAAAAGCACAAACACATCACAGAGCAAAATTTTGATATAAAAAACATTGAAACACAATTCTATCACTTTGGTAGAGAACTGCAAATTGGTTCTTATGTACTAGTTCATGGTTCTTTTGTGAATTTGGTTCCCTATAATGAACGTACCAGATTTTCAAGTATAGTTTAAGTTAAAGAAAGAACAGAGAAAATAAGAGCACTCACCTACATGAATCAGTTACAACAAAACAAGAAATAATTTTACCATAAGATATTTCTCCTATTGTGAAGCAAATTCATTCAAACCTACAATAATTAACACTAGAAACGGCTATAGACGGAGCTATATAAACCCAATTGAGTATACCACTAGCGTATCGGTATTTGACAGGATACCCCTAGCGTACCGATAACGTATCATGTACCATAAAGAAGTGCATATCGGGTGACTATGATAAAAAACAAATTGAGAAAGTAATAGGTATTAACACTTGTGAAATCTGTTATGAATAGTAAAGCAGAATTAAAAAAGTGAAAAATTTGAAACAAATGTTCCTATTTGGATTGAGCTGTTCCTTTGTGTTCATTTTTTAGCCTTTGCAAATCTGAGACAACGGTATTTTTCACCACTTACTGTAATTTCAAGTGCCCCATCTTGATTATCTTGATTTGATGCAGTTCCCATTAAAACACTTTTCTCTTTCTCAAGATTCTCTCTCTCCATTTTCAACCTTGCTTCTTGTCGTGCAATCTCAGCCTATAACATCAAAAAACAATTCGGAGAGTCTTACATCATTAGATCAACGTCTTTTCGGCATCGACTAGAAGAAAATAAAATAAAATAAAAAAGAAATATAGAGAAATGGGTAATAAACCTGACGGCGAGAAAGTTCAGCTTTCCAAGCAGATTCACGTTCAGCAACTTCACGTTCACGTTCTTCAATATAACTTTGCATTTCTCTTTCCTTCATTATTCTATCTTGAATATCAGCATCTAATGCTTCCTTCAACTCTTCAACAAATTTGTCAACAACACCTTTTATTCTTAGAGACATGATTCATTAATTCTTTCTTTCTTTCTCTGTTTCTTCACTTCATCACCATTTAATAATAATCAACTTTATAAACAACAATTATTTTGGGTTTTCCATTCGGCCCATTTTATGTGTCTCTTTTTCTTCCTTTTATTTTAGCCCACACATTATTATGCTTACATTATATCATTTTTTATATTATGTATATTATGATTCATATTTTTTATTTTAATTTTATAATATTCCGTGTAGAGATATATAGTACATTTCTAGAAATACGCTTATTCAATTATATACATGTACATGTGAAAGTTTATTTATAACTCTTATTAAATACTAAATATTCATCAACAAAACATTAGTCTAGTAATGTAAGACTCTGCTAGGTCATTTGAAAGACAGTCACACATATAGAAAGCGATTAATTTCTTACACATAAGGTGATATATCCTTCATAATACCAAAAAATAGTAAATCTTCCTATAGATTAGCAAGATTAGATAGTGTATGTTAAACTTTGAAATAGAACAAACTAAAACTTAAAGTTTTGTTTATGATAGACTAATAGACTAATCTTAGTTTGGAACACATTCCATATATCCTGTAAGACTTGGTCTAGTTTAAGTTTATTCCTAATTTAATATTAACTTTATGCATAGACTAATTTTACTAATAATTAAAATTTAAAAAATAATTAAGAATAAAAATGCGTCATAACACCATATTTAAAAAACATAAAAATGCTTCTATATCTATATCAATACCTATTTCTATATTTAGATCTATGTTTATATTTGTATATGTGTGTGAATATGTATATGTATCTACATCTGTATTTGTATTTGTATCTGTATCTATATCTACATCTACATTGATATTGACACCTACACCTATATCTATGATCTATCTATATCTCTATTTGCATTTGTGCCTCGCCCAACACCCCTCGATGCACACACAACGCCCAGTCTTGTTTTCCCATGCTTCGATCAAGTTAGTTCATGCCTCACATTATGCAATTTATGAATTTGACACCCACTTGGCCTTGCTTTGGCCACCATCTTTAATAATTTCTACGAGTTGTCCTAGGACATTTTGTGCCCTTTTGGTCTTTATCCTTGTCATAGGGCCACCAATTCGTTCTAGGCCTTCATGGTCCAACTTTAGCTCACTTGGGTTTGCACCATTCCCTCCTTTTCGGAGTGAATTTATCCTCGGAAGTCTTCACCACCTGCATCAAAGAAAGACAAATCAACAACATTGAAAGTAGCACTTATATTACCAAACTCACTTGGGAGGTCTAACTTGTAGGCATTATCATTGATCCTTTCCACCACATGAAATAGACCATCTCCCCTTGGTTGAAGTTTAGATTTCCTTTGGTTAGAAAACATCTCCTTCCTTATATAAACCTAAACCCAATGCCCGGGTTGAAAGACCACATGCTTTCTTCCCTTGTTAGCTTGCTTAGCATAACTCTCATTCTTTTTTCTCAATTTGAACCTTGACTTATTCATGCAACTTTTTAACATACTTAGCCTTGGCCTTCCATTCCTATGCTTTAAAAGAGAATGGTTAGGAAATGGTAACAAATGAAGATGTGTTAGTTGGTAGAACCTATAAACAATTTCAAAATGTGAAAACTAAGTAGTGTCATTGATTGCTCTATTGTAAGCAAACTCAACATAGGGTAAACACTCCTCTCATGACTTAATATTGATCTTTATCACGACTATCATTGGAAATTTGGGCAAAGCCCATGGGGCACGCCCGCCTGCCCACATCTATCAAGCAGGCAAGACATGAAAAATATGCACATCCGCCATAAAATACCTGCCCAACATGCCCTATTCGGATACGGGCATAACGGGTGGCCCATAGACATTATTATAAAAAGTATTGAACATCAAATATGTAAATATATATGTATTTTGCTAATATGAGAAAGTGTGTTCCATTTTTTATATATGTATTTGTATATAAAATGTGAGAAAGTAATATTGTTTTCTTATTATATATTGCATTTATATTTTGTATATTATATACGCATATATACTATTCCTTTTGTATTTTGAATGCAAATTATGTACTATAGTCTATAAACATTTTATATTATATATACAGTTGTATTTTATGCATTGTTCCATTTGTATGATTATGATAAATAAATATATTTGTATATTTGTATGCAAATTATGTATTATTTATTTCGTATGACTAGTCTATATACATTTATTTATATATACACATTTATTTATATATATATTATTTAGGTTGGCCCATAAGCTCGCACTGCCCATGTTTAGGGTAGACATGACATTATATTTCACGCCCTATTTAAAAAGGGCAAGCCCATGCCCTTCCTAATTTAAGTCAGCATAGAAGGGCACGAGAAGGGCAGTCCTAATTGCCAATACTATATGCGACAAACAAGTTGAGCTCACACTTTTCCAAGAATAACGTGAATGAGATGGTAAAAGTATCTGCACACCTGAAGACCTTCAAGAATAGTTACAATTGATACTGATAGTAATAGATAATAGGCGAGAACTTGTATCATAATACTCGTTTACAGTTGCTCATAAATTCATAAATATTTTTTTAATTATATATTTATATATTGCATATTTTTTATTTCTTTCATAATATATAATCCATTTTATCGATAATTTTTATAAATGTTAGATTATTTTCAAATCATATATAAACTATTTTATCAATCATTTCATAATGAATTATAGTGATTAAACTACAATAGCAAACTTATTATATACGCATATGATTATTTATGATGTAATAATTATTTTTATATGTATTTATTATTATAAAATATTAAACTTGAAAGTTCATTTATTATCATTAGCGTTGACAATTTAAGTTACAACCATGAGGACTATTCGTCTGTATTTATTGGGTAGGCAAAACATAAAAATATATACATTAGTCCAAAATCTCTGATTTGCCTGTGGGCATTTTAATAGGTAGACTGGGTCATGTGCGAACATCATAATCTTAATTATTAATTGTTACATTTTGATTTTTCATTAAACTTGAAGGATAAGTAGTATTAAATATTTTGAACTAGTAAATTGGTATGTATAACTATAAAATATGATATAATATTATTTTTTATTTTTGTTTAATTTTACTTTATGTACATTTTATTATTATTTTGTTTACTTTTTTAATTGTTAGTGGGCGATCCGTAAATCCGCCTTGTCCATATTAAGGACAAACAAAGCATGACATTTCATGTCACAAACGAATATGCCGATACTTGTCTTATTTAGACATATATTATATGGGCATAAGTAGAGCAGTCCAAATTGCTAATGATAGCATACCAACATAAACAAGGGTGTAAGAAGAGAGACGAGGAATCAAAAGATAAATTATTAAACCCAAGAGACTTTAAATAAACATCTAATAGATATTCTATATATATTATAAGAGTGTTTATCTCTTTCAGAATACATAAGCTATTTTATAGATATTTTACATATATTATAAATTTTATTATTTTAATATCATATATAATTTATTTTATTAATTATTTCGTAATGAATTTTAGTGAATAAACTATAGTAACAAACTTATCATATACATATGTGATTATTTATGATATAATTATTATTTATATATATAATTATTATTACAAAATATTAAACTTGAATTCGCTATCATACATACCAACAGGGGTGTGACTGTGTGAGAAACGAAACAAGTGAACATTTTCTGAAATATGTAATTGAAAAAACTCCCCAAACATATTTTCATTTTTACCTTACATTGATAATGGAAATAGGAAATGATTAAACTAAAGAGACTGGAATATTGTATCAAAATAAACATGTTATTGCACAATTTATTCATTGATAAGAATTTATTCATCATGTTATGGGCATGCCAAACATGAACATTGATCCTTCATGGATTTGCAATATAACTAATAATTATGAATTATATAAGGCATGTCATTATGGAGTGGATTAGAACCAGTTGGAACTTTTCTCAGCTTTCTAACAACACGAGATGAAATAGTAGAAGAAATAGTAGTAGAAATAGTAGAAGAAAAAGGATTCACTTTTTCATTTAGAACCTTAGCCATTGCAATATTTGGAAATAGTGCCATGAGAAACCCTGCTAACAATAAAATTGTTGAAACCATTGAACTTATCAATGCCATCTTTGTCTAACAAAATTATACAAAGGGTCCACGATCACCACTTTCCTTTTGCTATTGCTTTAGGATAATATTATAGAAAAAACTTACTTACTACCATTTTATAATGGGAGTTTTGAAACACAGAAAAAATGAAATGAATATACTGGTGTAAAAAGAATTAAAGATTTGGTTGAGGAAGACCATCGTATCAAAACTCTCTCAAAAAGTATATTAAATGAGTAGATCAGAGAACATGAATTTATGTATGACTTTGTATCCTTGTTTTATATAATGTGTGAGAATCATAAGATTCAAGATCCTAAGATTGATATTTCACTAACCATCATGTATTATACTCATAATTAAATCAATTGTCAAATTGTTTGAGCCAATCATGGTTTGGACTTTGAATGATTGAAATTTTGGTTGTAAAAGAAAAAAATCATTTTCTAAATAATATTTAAAGCTCTTAAAAACCCTATTATTTATCAATATAATAAATAGTCTTGTTTTTTTAACATTCTAAACATGTGTCAATAGAAAACCCAATAATAATGTATAAATAATTAATATTTCCTCTTATCATGATCATAAGTAATTTTTAACTAAATTTATATATACAGTAGTTAATTTTTTTATACATTATTAGTATAAAAAATGATGGTTAGGATAGATTAAATGTAAGAATTGTCTAATAAAAATGATTAGCAATTTTTTATAAAGAAAATTTCACTCATACCATTTGAGCTTTAGTAAAATTACATAAAGTGCTCATTCTTTTTTAAATCTATAAAAATCATTCCTAATTATATATATATATATATATATATTACATGGACTATTCTAGTAGGAGAGATAAGTGCAATTTTTTAAACAAAAATAGTGACAAATGTAATTAAATCAAATAAAATATGGTATGTAATAAAGATAAATCTACATAATATAAAAGATAATGTGCATTCATTATTTTTGGTTCTTTACAAACTACGTTAAAAAATAACAAAATTATTTAAATCTACCATATATTGGTGTTATGAATTTGTTAGCTCTTACACTACTAAATTACAATATCTATGATGGGTGAATGTGTTGGTAGATTTTTATCCATGAGTTATAATACTTTTCCATGAGCTAAGTGAAAGAACATAGAAATGAACTTGATAATACATCTTTATCCAAAACCTTAAGGTAATAGGTCTATGAGTTCATCCACTTATATAATCTTTAACTTATCCATTTTTGGATGATGTGAGAATTTTTCATTCTTAATTAGAATACCCAACAGAACCGTGCTACTTCCGTAGCTTTATTGTAATTTTCAACTTTGGCTAACATCATCTATGCATGTGAAACAACTTCAATTCCCAACGGAAGTTCAAGTACTCTAAATGGAAATAAATGTTAATGCAATAAAAAAGGTAACCAAAATGAAAATGGGATTCTTTTTTATGTGTGGTCACATGTGTGATATCACATTTATTGCTACCTGATTTATTTATTTTTGACATAATAAATGATATCCAGTTGATTTATGGATAATAAACTAATTAATTTGGAGTTGCGGATATTCATTTTAATAGATATCACTCATAAGAATTAAATTATTGATTTTTTGGTCTGAGTGAAATCCAATATAACCTTATTACACTAAACTAATACCTTTTTAATTAGCTCATTTAATTTAATAAAATTAGTTTATGATATATTTTATGTAACTAATTCATAAACTTTTGATACCAACATTATAACCATCTGATATGAAGATGTTATCAAATACTAAATACATCATGATCATGATGAAGTGAAGACAAGGGACTCTTGGTAGCCATTTGAAATTGGTACAAGAATTCTTTTGAACAAAAGATCACAATATTCAATTCATTCTTTTTGTTTTATAATTACATATAGCGTGATAAACCTTATTGAATATTTATAATATACAAAATGGTAAGATTATTAAACTCTCAATTCCCTATCCAACTTATTAATTAATACCATAAAAAACAAGAACTTTTATTACATGTGAAGCTAAAAAGAAACCTTACTATTTCTCACACTTCTTGTTTTATTACTTTCTTATCTACATACATACCTTTACATATATCACCTATTTATACAATATCAAACCATTCAGGCAAATTAAGTCAGTGTTCATATTTTACTCTTTTTTTTTATAACCTAGTACTTATTGTATGCTACACCCAAAGTGAGAGAATATGAAAAATCTTAAATACTTTCTTTCCTTATTTCTATCAATTCCCAAAACTTATCCTATGCTAAGGTTCCACGTTATTATTAGTGTTTTTATTGAGAGTGATACTATAGAAAATGCTACCTATATGATGGATTAAAGTATATTATTGAAAATTGATAGGTGAATGAAGTCATTAAAGAGCTATCACCAGATCAATGTCGATAGAATGAAAGTGGTCTTGAACTTCATTACTTAAATTGATGGCAATGTTAAAAGTCACATTCATACCTACCGTATAGCATAACAAACTCATGTGATGTAACAAGTTTGAGAGATGGTATGTTGTACATAAGCTGGTATGGTTTTGATGATGATGATAGATGTTTTGCACTTACTTCCCTTTCTCTCATTTTCTCTTGAATATTTTGGCATTTACTATTTAGTGTGAGATTATGTTCAACAATCTATTCTCCCTTTTATGCATTTTAACTGTTGAGTTAAATAGGAAAAGCAAGATACAACAAGTTCAAAAGAAATATAGTCACATCTCTTATAACAAATAGTTTCAACATGTTTGGTAATTCTCTGACAATACAAAATGGAAATAATACAAAGGCCATATGGTGCATGGAATGAAGAATAAGTGTTTTGTCTTAGTCTAAATACAAGTAACAGACATGCCCTAAGGCTAGACCCTAAGATATATCTAAATTAACATAAGATAGTTTATATGTATAAGAGAGATTTATCATTTTTCAATTATGTATAGACATATTTAAATTAGTAGTAGTATTACTATGGTATAAGAGAAGTGGAGAGACACAAGTGAGATATTATGTCAATGAATCCAAATCTTCTATACTAAATTTTTTCTATATCTCTATATCAAACCAATGATATTTTACCAAATACCTAATTGTGTTAGCATAATAATTAATGAAAAATTAAATAAGATGTGTTATTTATTACTAGGCAAAATCCTATTAGGTTGATATAGAGGTATGAAAAACTTTTGGTATAGAGATTTTGGGCTCCACATCAACAATCTCTACATACTTACCAGTCCGCTCCCCTTAAGTTCACATGTCCTAGCCAAACCATCAACTATTAGCTCTGATATCATTTGTGGGACCAGACTGCGACTGGCGAGTTCAATATGAGAAAAGTGGAGAGACACAATTGACACATCAACATTTTGAACCAAAACTTAAGACATTAGTTTCATAGACATTTTTACAGTTATAAATCCTTTCATTCCTCCACTAGTATCCAAGTGGGACTTTAGACTTAATAAATCCAACTCTTTTGCCTAATCAAATTTGTAAAAGAAGAATTCTAAAACTATCTCTAAAAATGAATTTTAAAGTTATACATATCATCTTCAATTGACACCTCAAAACCCATTCTGTATTACAAAACCTAACACAAAATTGGTTAAAGAAATTTCACCTTCTGTGACAGATTTTTTGTTTTTGTTTTACAGTTTAAAGAAAACTACTGTAGTTTCTATAACCACAAGAAATAGATATAGTTCATAAACCCTCAAAATGGAAAACAATAATACATTAGCATTAACCATTGGTGTAAATCAAGGAATTTAAAATTTAAGATGCTGAAAATAGTTTAAACAATGCTCTTATACTGTGTATTTGTGTCATTAATTAACATGTCTCTTTCTGTTAAGAAATTTCACAAGCAACTATTATATTTCTTAAACTAATCAATGAAGCTACCTTACTTGCACAGTTGGATTTTGTTATTGTATCTTTGAAGGGAGGAACAACCAAAATAATTTCCTTATTTCTATTGTCTTCACTACATTCTGTTGGATATTCATGCTGAAAACAAGGGTAAGAGAAGGCTTCAGAATCATCTCACAAGTGTATTTCATTACTCCCAAGCTTTCTCTTTCTCTTCTAAAACTCAACTCGCAAACGGACCCTGAGGGAATTCTTAGAGTGTATGCCACTTTAACTCTTGAATCCATAGTCAACACCATTAAAAAAAATGTAACAGTTTCAGGGATGTTTCCAATCATGATTGTGTTAAGCCTCATTCAGAAAATGTGATTACTGTTTTAGGTTTCAAAGATTAACAGTAGGTGCACAAAGAAAGGAAGATAATGGTTTCCAAGTGGAAAGTACTATAATTTTGTGAATAGTTAGAATCTGTAAGTTTGTTTTGTATGTAAAACAGAAGGAAAAAAACAGTCTTACTTTTCATGCAGCAGTAACAAGAATTATGCTACATATTAACAAAAGTTTTTAACATTTAGCAAATATTGTTTTGTGATGCAAAGAATATGCAAATGAACCCTGGATGAATCACTTAACACTTCTTTCACTAGCTAGTAGATAAAACATAGCAATATTGTTATTTTGATAACCAAATTCTGACAATTTTTAGTTGTCCTTTGATTTCTTATAAAAGAAGCTGTCAAATTTTAGTTAAACAAATAACACTATAACCAAAAAGAACATATGAACAATTAGAATTTAGAACCATAAGGGTCTATTTGTGAGTTGAGTTAAAGAAAGGAAATGAAAGGTTTCAGAGTTATCTCATCAGTGTATTTCCCTTTCCCTTCATTCTCTTCCTTTCCCTCCAAAACCCAACTCGCAAACAAA
This sequence comes from Lupinus angustifolius, assembly GCF_001865875.1. Classification (NCBI taxonomy): domain Eukaryota; kingdom Viridiplantae; phylum Streptophyta; class Magnoliopsida; order Fabales; family Fabaceae; genus Lupinus; species Lupinus angustifolius. The sequence continues at coordinate 109,734 of NC_032012.1, forward strand.
CCTCAAGACTTCACGACCATAGGTTGATAGGTGCTCTAAAATTACCCTTTACCAATCTCAATATCACCATACCAAAACCACATGTATCATACAAACTTGGTCAGGATTTGAATTGACCCTAATTCAAGCCTCCATCTATCTTAGCATCATGAAAAGCTTTCTTTCCCTTCAAAATTCAAATGCTATTTCTCAGCATAGAAATAACTTACATTGAGTCCTATCCAATGCCTTGATGGATGAAACTTATTTTCTACAACAACACAGTATTCTAAATAGAATCGACCAAATGGTGAATTCCAACCTACCTCATCATATTTGCAGTGAAATGCCAATCAAAAAGTATACTCTATCACATTCCTACATAAATAGCATCCATCCCCAAAAACAACACCTTTCAGGTTCATCCAAAAACATAATTTCAGCTAAACAAAGCACCAACACTCACATCAGTCACATGCTTTAGGCCTTACAGAAGAAAAAAAAAAAGCACAAACACATCACAGAGCAAAATTTTGATATAAAAAACATTGAAACACAATTCTATCACTTTGGTAGAGAACTGCAAATTGGTTCTTATGTACTAGTTCATGGTTCTTTTGTGAATTTGGTTCCCTATAATGAACGTACCAGATTTTCAAGTATAGTTTAAGTTAAAGAAAGAACAGAGAAAATAAGAGCACTCACCTACATGAATCAGTTACAACAAAACAAGAAATAATTTTACCATAAGATATTTCTCCTATTGTGAAGCAAATTCATTCAAACCTACAATAATTAACACTAGAAACGGCTATAGACGGAGCTATATAAACCCAATTGAGTATACCACTAGCGTATCGGTATTTGACAGGATACCCCTAGCGTACCGATAACGTATCATGTACCATAAAGAAGTGCATATCGGGTGACTATGATAAAAAACAAATTGAGAAAGTAATAGGTATTAACACTTGTGAAATCTGTTATGAATAGTAAAGCAGAATTAAAAAAGTGAAAAATTTGAAACAAATGTTCCTATTTGGATTGAGCTGTTCCTTTGTGTTCATTTTTTAGCCTTTGCAAATCTGAGACAACGGTATTTTTCACCACTTACTGTAATTTCAAGTGCCCCATCTTGATTATCTTGATTTGATGCAGTTCCCATTAAAACACTTTTCTCTTTCTCAAGATTCTCTCTCTCCATTTTCAACCTTGCTTCTTGTCGTGCAATCTCAGCCTATAACATCAAAAAACAATTCGGAGAGTCTTACATCATTAGATCAACGTCTTTTCGGCATCGACTAGAAGAAAATAAAATAAAATAAAAAAGAAATATAGAGAAATGGGTAATAAACCTGACGGCGAGAAAGTTCAGCTTTCCAAGCAGATTCACGTTCAGCAACTTCACGTTCACGTTCTTCAATATAACTTTGCATTTCTCTTTCCTTCATTATTCTATCTTGAATATCAGCATCTAATGCTTCCTTCAACTCTTCAACAAATTTGTCAACAACACCTTTTATTCTTAGAGACATGATTCATTAATTCTTTCTTTCTTTCTCTGTTTCTTCACTTCATCACCATTTAATAATAATCAACTTTATAAACAACAATTATTTTGGGTTTTCCATTCGGCCCATTTTATGTGTCTCTTTTTCTTCCTTTTATTTTAGCCCACACATTATTATGCTTACATTATATCATTTTTTATATTATGTATATTATGATTCATATTTTTTATTTTAATTTTATAATATTCCGTGTAGAGATATATAGTACATTTCTAGAAATACGCTTATTCAATTATATACATGTACATGTGAAAGTTTATTTATAACTCTTATTAAATACTAAATATTCATCAACAAAACATTAGTCTAGTAATGTAAGACTCTGCTAGGTCATTTGAAAGACAGTCACACATATAGAAAGCGATTAATTTCTTACACATAAGGTGATATATCCTTCATAATACCAAAAAATAGTAAATCTTCCTATAGATTAGCAAGATTAGATAGTGTATGTTAAACTTTGAAATAGAACAAACTAAAACTTAAAGTTTTGTTTATGATAGACTAATAGACTAATCTTAGTTTGGAACACATTCCATATATCCTGTAAGACTTGGTCTAGTTTAAGTTTATTCCTAATTTAATATTAACTTTATGCATAGACTAATTTTACTAATAATTAAAATTTAAAAAATAATTAAGAATAAAAATGCGTCATAACACCATATTTAAAAAACATAAAAATGCTTCTATATCTATATCAATACCTATTTCTATATTTAGATCTATGTTTATATTTGTATATGTGTGTGAATATGTATATGTATCTACATCTGTATTTGTATTTGTATCTGTATCTATATCTACATCTACATTGATATTGACACCTACACCTATATCTATGATCTATCTATATCTCTATTTGCATTTGTGCCTCGCCCAACACCCCTCGATGCACACACAACGCCCAGTCTTGTTTTCCCATGCTTCGATCAAGTTAGTTCATGCCTCACATTATGCAATTTATGAATTTGACACCCACTTGGCCTTGCTTTGGCCACCATCTTTAATAATTTCTACGAGTTGTCCTAGGACATTTTGTGCCCTTTTGGTCTTTATCCTTGTCATAGGGCCACCAATTCGTTCTAGGCCTTCATGGTCCAACTTTAGCTCACTTGGGTTTGCACCATTCCCTCCTTTTCGGAGTGAATTTATCCTCGGAAGTCTTCACCACCTGCATCAAAGAAAGACAAATCAACAACATTGAAAGTAGCACTTATATTACCAAACTCACTTGGGAGGTCTAACTTGTAGGCATTATCATTGATCCTTTCCACCACATGAAATAGACCATCTCCCCTTGGTTGAAGTTTAGATTTCCTTTGGTTAGAAAACATCTCCTTCCTTATATAAACCTAAACCCAATGCCCGGGTTGAAAGACCACATGCTTTCTTCCCTTGTTAGCTTGCTTAGCATAACTCTCATTCTTTTTTCTCAATTTGAACCTTGACTTATTCATGCAACTTTTTAACATACTTAGCCTTGGCCTTCCATTCCTATGCTTTAAAAGAGAATGGTTAGGAAATGGTAACAAATGAAGATGTGTTAGTTGGTAGAACCTATAAACAATTTCAAAATGTGAAAACTAAGTAGTGTCATTGATTGCTCTATTGTAAGCAAACTCAACATAGGGTAAACACTCCTCTCATGACTTAATATTGATCTTTATCACGACTATCATTGGAAATTTGGGCAAAGCCCATGGGGCACGCCCGCCTGCCCACATCTATCAAGCAGGCAAGACATGAAAAATATGCACATCCGCCATAAAATACCTGCCCAACATGCCCTATTCGGATACGGGCATAACGGGTGGCCCATAGACATTATTATAAAAAGTATTGAACATCAAATATGTAAATATATATGTATTTTGCTAATATGAGAAAGTGTGTTCCATTTTTTATATATGTATTTGTATATAAAATGTGAGAAAGTAATATTGTTTTCTTATTATATATTGCATTTATATTTTGTATATTATATACGCATATATACTATTCCTTTTGTATTTTGAATGCAAATTATGTACTATAGTCTATAAACATTTTATATTATATATACAGTTGTATTTTATGCATTGTTCCATTTGTATGATTATGATAAATAAATATATTTGTATATTTGTATGCAAATTATGTATTATTTATTTCGTATGACTAGTCTATATACATTTATTTATATATACACATTTATTTATATATATATTATTTAGGTTGGCCCATAAGCTCGCACTGCCCATGTTTAGGGTAGACATGACATTATATTTCACGCCCTATTTAAAAAGGGCAAGCCCATGCCCTTCCTAATTTAAGTCAGCATAGAAGGGCACGAGAAGGGCAGTCCTAATTGCCAATACTATATGCGACAAACAAGTTGAGCTCACACTTTTCCAAGAATAACGTGAATGAGATGGTAAAAGTATCTGCACACCTGAAGACCTTCAAGAATAGTTACAATTGATACTGATAGTAATAGATAATAGGCGAGAACTTGTATCATAATACTCGTTTACAGTTGCTCATAAATTCATAAATATTTTTTTAATTATATATTTATATATTGCATATTTTTTATTTCTTTCATAATATATAATCCATTTTATCGATAATTTTTATAAATGTTAGATTATTTTCAAATCATATATAAACTATTTTATCAATCATTTCATAATGAATTATAGTGATTAAACTACAATAGCAAACTTATTATATACGCATATGATTATTTATGATGTAATAATTATTTTTATATGTATTTATTATTATAAAATATTAAACTTGAAAGTTCATTTATTATCATTAGCGTTGACAATTTAAGTTACAACCATGAGGACTATTCGTCTGTATTTATTGGGTAGGCAAAACATAAAAATATATACATTAGTCCAAAATCTCTGATTTGCCTGTGGGCATTTTAATAGGTAGACTGGGTCATGTGCGAACATCATAATCTTAATTATTAATTGTTACATTTTGATTTTTCATTAAACTTGAAGGATAAGTAGTATTAAATATTTTGAACTAGTAAATTGGTATGTATAACTATAAAATATGATATAATATTATTTTTTATTTTTGTTTAATTTTACTTTATGTACATTTTATTATTATTTTGTTTACTTTTTTAATTGTTAGTGGGCGATCCGTAAATCCGCCTTGTCCATATTAAGGACAAACAAAGCATGACATTTCATGTCACAAACGAATATGCCGATACTTGTCTTATTTAGACATATATTATATGGGCATAAGTAGAGCAGTCCAAATTGCTAATGATAGCATACCAACATAAACAAGGGTGTAAGAAGAGAGACGAGGAATCAAAAGATAAATTATTAAACCCAAGAGACTTTAAATAAACATCTAATAGATATTCTATATATATTATAAGAGTGTTTATCTCTTTCAGAATACATAAGCTATTTTATAGATATTTTACATATATTATAAATTTTATTATTTTAATATCATATATAATTTATTTTATTAATTATTTCGTAATGAATTTTAGTGAATAAACTATAGTAACAAACTTATCATATACATATGTGATTATTTATGATATAATTATTATTTATATATATAATTATTATTACAAAATATTAAACTTGAATTCGCTATCATACATACCAACAGGGGTGTGACTGTGTGAGAAACGAAACAAGTGAACATTTTCTGAAATATGTAATTGAAAAAACTCCCCAAACATATTTTCATTTTTACCTTACATTGATAATGGAAATAGGAAATGATTAAACTAAAGAGACTGGAATATTGTATCAAAATAAACATGTTATTGCACAATTTATTCATTGATAAGAATTTATTCATCATGTTATGGGCATGCCAAACATGAACATTGATCCTTCATGGATTTGCAATATAACTAATAATTATGAATTATATAAGGCATGTCATTATGGAGTGGATTAGAACCAGTTGGAACTTTTCTCAGCTTTCTAACAACACGAGATGAAATAGTAGAAGAAATAGTAGTAGAAATAGTAGAAGAAAAAGGATTCACTTTTTCATTTAGAACCTTAGCCATTGCAATATTTGGAAATAGTGCCATGAGAAACCCTGCTAACAATAAAATTGTTGAAACCATTGAACTTATCAATGCCATCTTTGTCTAACAAAATTATACAAAGGGTCCACGATCACCACTTTCCTTTTGCTATTGCTTTAGGATAATATTATAGAAAAAACTTACTTACTACCATTTTATAATGGGAGTTTTGAAACACAGAAAAAATGAAATGAATATACTGGTGTATAAATTTTATAAACTGTCACTATATCCTCTACCATTTATATTTAATTATTATTATCTCTTCAAAAAAGTAATCTAAATGAATGTTGGATAATATAACGACTGTATATAAATCTTTACATTGACAATATACATATATTACACTCTTTAAAATATTCATTTATTATTTACCTTTGTGTGTATATATTTATTAATGACATAATTTTTAAGAAAAATCATTTCTACTATTGGAGAAATTTCTTGTCACCTTTAAGAGCAAAAGAAAATATCACTCCTACTTACTACCATATTTACCACTAATTTTACAGTATTCTTTAATATGCATTTATTATTTACTCGTTTTGTGTGTAATTATTTATTGATGACATAATTTTTAAGAATAAAGATCATTTTTACTATAGATGAGTTCTTGTTTTTTTTTTAAGAGTAAAAGTGTAATTTATTTTCATTTACTACCATTTTATGAGAGTACATCTTCTGTCCCATAATTTGTACTACTGAATGTGCCATCAGTTGTGATTGGTCAAAAAATACTTAATAATTAAACTTTTAATTTAAATGTAATTTTTCAAATAATAACAACTGATGGCACATGTAATGCAATATTAGAGAGAATTTTTTTTTGTTTTTAGTTTTAAGAGTAAATATGTATTCTTATTTCCACTTACTACCATTTTATTTGAGTTGTTTTGTAATATTTTTAATGAACATTTAATATTTACTCTTTTTGTGTATAAATACTTATTGATGACATTTATTATCTAGTAAAATGAGTTATTATTTTTTATTTTAAGGGTAAAAGTATAATTTCGTTTACACTTATTATCATTTTATACCAGTACTTTAACCATCATCAATGACAGAAGTTATATCTCAGCTTAACCATCATAGACAGAAGCAAACCAACCATTGATATTGAAAGAGAGAATGGATCAGAATCTTGATCCTAATGAGATGTTTCTATGATGAATAAGAAAGAGGGATAAATGATGAAGAATAAGAAAATGATGTAATCTTGTATAGGATAAATTGGTCATAATACTCCATTCTTGAAGAGCTTGAGAATATCAAGAAGCTAGCTTTTGTACTTGAAAAGAATTCTTGACCAAAAGCAAACTCCTTTGATCTAAATTTGAAGGTCGATGAAGAAGGTGATAATGAAGAATTTAGTGCCATATGTTGAAAAAAATATTGGATGCTGAAGAACAGCGATAGAGCAATCAAAGAAATCAAGATAGTCTTGCCACATGCAACATTGTCACATATTGGAAGCTAAATAACACTAATGAAGGCCATTGAGATGAAAAAGAAAGCATCACCATGTTCTTGATTGTTGAAGTTTTCCATAAAATCCTTCATGGAATCATAAGCGGAAGCTATCAAAAGATAATTATGTCCTGATACCATGTTAAAATGTGGTAAAAGCTATCAAAAGAAAGCTTAAAGAAAGAAGAATGAGAAACAAAAATTGATAATATTCTCATTGAATAAATTGAATTGATTGAATAAGAAGTGAGCCAATATGACTTATTTATACAAGAGAAAAAAATAAAAGAAAGCTTGTAAAACAAGTAACTAACATAAACCTAACTTACTAATTCCTAACTTTTTAACCAACTATCATCTTTCAAAATAACCTATAATATATCTTTAATAAATTAGGGCAGTTTTTATCATTTTAAGAATAAATATGTTCCTAAAAAGTATGTCATAAATAAATAATTATACACAACAAGAGTTAATAATAACTGAATATTACAAAACAACTCGAATAAAATGGTAGTAAGTGAAAATGAGATTACGCTTTTAATTTTAAAGCAAAAACGAGAATTTCATGACATTTGTTGTTTAAAATTTATGTCATCAGTAAATAATTATACACAAAAGGAATAAATAATATATGTTCTTTAAAATATATTATAATACTACTAGTATAAAACGGTAGTAAGTGGAAATGAGATTACAATCGTACTCTTGAAAGCAAAAAACATGAACTCTTATCCAATGGTGAAAGTGATATTTGCTCTTAAAAATAATGTATTAAAAAATAATTATACAATGGTAATAACTGATAAATAATTATACAATGTAATAACTTACCAATAATTATACAATGGTAATAACACCAATACATAAATAATTATACACTAGAAGAGGAAATAATAAATGGCCATTAAATAATATTGTAAAAGTACTGGTATAAAATGGTAATAATTGATAATGAAATTATACTTTTACTCTTAAATTAAAAAGCAATAACTCCCTTTACTATAGTGAATCTGATATTTGTTCTTATAAATTATATCATCAATAAATAATTATACACAAAAATAGTAAGTAATAAATGTCTATTAAAGAATATTACAAAATAACTCTAGTAAGTGAAAATGAGATTACAATTATACTCTTAAAATAAAAAATAAGATCTCCACCTCATGTAGTTGAAATGATATTTGCCCTTTAAAATTTTTGTCATCTATAAATAATTATATTAGTAAGATTATGTCTTCAATAAATAATTATACACAAAACAATTAATAAAAGAAAATACCAGAATATTGCAAAACTACTTTTATGAAATGATAATAAATGAAAATAAGATTACATTTTTACTCTGGAAAGCAAAAATAACAACTCCCATCTCTAGTAGTGGAAATGATGTATGTTCTTAAAAATTATTTCATCAATAAATATAAAGGTAAATAACTAATGGTCATTAAAGAATATTGGAAAACCATCAATATAAAATGATAGTAAGTAGGTTTTTTTCTTGATAATTTCATAAACAAAAGCTATAGGGTGATCACTAAGTGGACCCATAGTATTTTTGTTAGAAACAGAAAAATAAAAAAGAATGGAATGTGTGCTTGTTTTGTGTATTGTTGTGAATGGAGATATGCATCAAGAAAGTTATGACAAATTCTACTAACCTCATTACAAAGTCTCAAAATCCCAAAGAAAACATTTGTTTCACTCAACTCTTTAAGTGTAAAGCCCTTGCAAGTGCTCTCTTGCTATATTCCATAACCACATCTTCTTTAATTAGTCACCATTTCAGAAAGAGAAAGAGAAGCCAATGGTGGTATATTCCATAACCACATCTTCTTTTATTGCATAATAATTGCAAAGTAAAATCAAATAGAAACCAAACAGAGTAGACAATTAAAAAAGAAAAGTGTAATAACTTGGCTTTGGTATAATATCACAGTCCTTATATTTATGAAATTATTCTCATTCCAAAACTTTTGATGTTTAAGTATATACATTTATATTTTCTTATTATGTATATACATTTATATTTTGCCATATTATATATATATATATATATATGTATTATTCCTTAACCAACAAGGCGTTGGTCTAGTGGTATAAGACTTCATTGGATCTCCAAGATCGATGGTTCTATTCTTGGGAGAAATAATTGTTAGAAGAAACAACTACGAAACCCTAAAATGAATTAGTTTCTTATTCAAAAAAAGTAAGGGGACCATTAGCAGTATCAAAAATATATATGTACTATTTCTTTTGTATTTTATATGTAAATATGTACTATGCATATTTTGTATTCTATATTATATTTATATTTTATATGTATTGTTCCATTTGTATGATTGTTTATTATGATAATAAACATATTTGTATGTAAAATATATATTATTTATTTTGTATTAAGTGTATATAAATTTGTAAATAATTTTTAAAATTTGTTTAGAGCAGCACACAAGCCGGTCTTGCTCATGTCTAGGGTGCGCATCACGAGTTTGTTTGGCTAAAAAAAATTAAAAGTTAATACATTTTGAATTGAATTTATTCTACTTCAATAGTTTTTATTTGATATAAATCAAGAGTATTCCCACCTTATAGATAAGAAACTAATATCTTTCATAGTGCATAACTTCCCTCAATAAGTTTCATTCATATAAATCAAACTACCCTTTAGCCTAATTTAATATCTAGGGATCCACACTATCTCACCAACACCTGATTGATATTCTATTTGAGTGACATATGACAATCAATTTTATCTCTTTAACAATATAGTAACGAGGCATAGAAATTTTAAGTTCATTAATCATAAGAAGTGGCATATGAGTAGAGTGGCTATGGGTTCAGAATAAATCCAAAATTCAGGATTTATATATTATATACACTCATAGATGTTTAAGGGTTACATTTCATATTTTTTGTGAAAAAAATGTTACATAAAACATAATAGACTATAGCTATTGCCTAAAATATACATATGAGATATCAAATGCATTCAACACCAAAGCCTTAAAACAGCAAGCACCTCAAATTCTATATGAAAGAATACCATGTGCCTCAAAAGGCAAAAATTGATTTTGGACATTTTCATACAAGAATATTTTGTACTAATGTACATAAACAACCCTAATGAAGAAAAATTAATTTGTAAAGCAAAGATGTGAAGACACTAAAAATACCTCAAATACGACCAAAATGTGGTCCCAATTGCTTGAACCATTTCAACCTTAGTTGAAAAAATGAAACATGAAAACTGCACCAATGCTTATCAAGTACAAAAAAACAAAGATATTCCCTGTAATTACCATTATGAGCACTGGCCAGTTGGCTTCATAAATCACGTGGAAAATTACTGATTTGTCCTTCTTCTAGTGTATCCTTGCCATTTATCTTGTACGCTATCCTTATGCGCATGACAAGAGATTTCTGAAAAAAGTATTAGTTTCTTAGCCATAAAGTGTACTTAAAAAAAGGACGGTCAAATGCATGATGCTCCCACTTAGTGGGGTATAGGGAGAGAAGATGCACATACTTACTCCTGCAAGTGGTGAAGTTGTTTCCAAGATTTGAACCCGTAACCTCATAATCACTAAGTAACAACCTCACCGTCACTCTCAAGGCACTTACAAACATAAATCATAAATGAGGCACATGGTAGAAGACAAATATTTAGAGTAAAAGTTAACTAACAAAGAAAACCAACCTTCCCATATTGGCTATTAGTAACTCTCATACTTTGTGTGATGGACCCATTTCCACTAGTAGGGAGAGTGTTGCTGCTAGCTGGATCTAACTGCAACTGAAGAAACTGAATCAAAATAACAAAAAAAGTAAGAATTAGATGATGAAAAAAGGTAATAATGCAGTTAAATTTTGTTGTTGAAATTCCGATAGCAACATGCAAACAGTTATACTTCTCATGAACTCAAAATGTAAATGACCAAAAGTTGGGACAACTGAATAGACAAATATAATGAAAATCATTCAGTTTTAACATTTGCTAACAAATGCTGTTGCTAGATCTCTTAAGAAAAGTAATAGCCTAAAGTTATGGTCTCTTAATACATTTCAAAATTCAAACAAAGGAATGAGAAGATATTTTTCAACAGCGATTAAAAAGCATGGAACCTCAACTTAACACAATTTAATCAAGATCAAAATACTACTGAAATCAACAGAGTTAAATTATATGTTAAAGACTCCAATTAAGATGATCATAGAAGTAAAATAGAAAACTTAACAGCATACTCACTATCATACCTTTGGAACTGCTGCCTGAAAAACAAAATCTGTATATACATTAGAGGACAAATTCGTAAAGGTAGCCTGGATATTTGTCGTTTGTGAGTTTCCTGTCTGTTTTGAGAAATCGAACATCAACCTCAAGAAGCTGCTCTCGAATGCAGTTATAGATGGATAAACAGGTCCATTGTTTTCTATACAAGGCAGTAGAAGGATGGGGAATTAGTACTTAGATTAAACTCCAATGAATTTTGTTTCCCAATTGTTAAACATAATTTACAACCTGCTGGTGGACTGGTGGGAAGAGGATCCAATGAATCCATCATAGGAGCAGCTCCACCATTTGAAGTTCCTCTTGAAGAGAGTGAAAGCGATGAGAGATCATCTAATGGTGAATCTGAAGGTTTTTTAGTTGTATCGGGGGATAATACGTCTATCATAGATGAGTTGTTTTGTACAGAAGGCGATTGAGTAGGTGACGAAGGTGATCCAATGGACAAAAGATCCAAAAGAGCATCTGTGCCACTTTTTGAGGTTTGACTAGCACCTAAAATGCAAAGTAAATGTCAGATGTAATATAAATATGTAAATGGAAATATTCACCATCATGTGCTGTATGTTGCTATGGGAATGCAAGGTCCATTGTATATTCTAATTTGCACTTCATAAATTACTTCTAACTTCAATGCAACTAAACCAATGAAACAAAGTACTCTTACAGAACAATCCTAAATTCTTTCTATAACCGTTAATATCATTTGCATCATAAAAACCGATTTAGGCATACAATGATTCAAAACATATATACACCTTCATGAATAGAGCTAATTACTTTTGCATTTATAGAATAAAAAGGATGACCCAATGCACGAGTAAGATCTAAAGAGAGTAGATGTACGCGTTATTTCCAGTTTTGTATTTATAGAATAAGTAAACATATGGACATTATTAGATAAAAAATAACTTGTTATTCAGCATTATGATATTTATGTGATACACCACAAACACTAACCAGACTGTTGTGAAGGCTTCGACAAATCAACTCCGAGAAGGTCCTGAATAAGATCACCACCAGAAGAGCTTGGTGCAGGAGCTTCATCTGAACTTAGATCGAGCAGATCTAGAAGAGGAGCCGAAGGTTTGGCTATTCCATTTGGAAGACCAACTGAAGGCCCTGATTGAATTGAAGCTGCATCTGGAAGAGACCCAGCCCTCCTGCCAACGAAAGTTGCCTCATTCAAAACTGGCATCCTGTCTACAAGTGTCGACCTGCATGATGACAAACATTTTCTCATCGCCATTCATCTAATCAGAATGTTGTAGAAATTCAAGCTATTGAAATAACATAATAGGCAAATTGGTTAAGCTTACCTAATACTTTGATGCTTTGCAATAATCGAATTGAATTCTATAGATCTTTGCTGCAATTCTAGTACAAGGTTCCCTTTGTACTGAGTTATTGTTTCCCTGATCCTCCTATATAAAAAATCAAAATAGAATAAAATTTTGTGACAAATATACAAATACAAGATGATACAAGCTCAATAATAGGTAAAAATGTATTTGGTGCATGAAAGGGACAAAGAGACATAGATAAAGAAAGATCAATGATTTGTTATTCAGATTAAATAGAGGATTGTTCATATATAAAAACATTCATGTTTCTTCATCCAACAGCTTAAGCTTTTGGAATAGTTGGTTCTCGACTTGGTACCAGAGCCCCTATGACCAAGTAGTCAGGAGTTCGATCATTGCCATCTCAGTTCTTCTAAACAAATAAAAGAAGTTAAATTCAGCATAAGGTATGGTAGAGCTGTGCATAGTCTCTACTACAAGCCAAAAGGGTTATTGCATGATTATTGTGTGAGGGGGAGTGTTAAAACCATTCATTTGGTTTCACCCAACAACTTAAGCGTTTGGGAAAGTTGGTTCTTGACTAGGATTAAGCAGGTTACATGAGATTTAAACTATCCCCAGCCAGCTCTGTGGGGCTTATACAATATATTACATTCCTCTAAAACCAAGGAAGGAAAGAAGAAATAAATCCATTTTAAGGTATGATAATGTCATGGACATATACAAACAATTCCAGATCATACTCTGATAAAGAAGGGAAATGTGAGGATAGCTTCAAAAGGGCAACCAAAGCCATTGCTTTTGTGGTAAGATCCGATGCATGGCGTTTGATAGCAATCTCAACAACATCCAAAGCATCTAACTCAGTCACCTGCTCGGATGAAATAAATAAAGAATAAAAAACTATTCAAAAACTATATGCAAATGATAAAGACTGAAATGAAAGACGAGATTGGTATATTCATTTCAATAGTGCATGAGTATATGGGAAAGAACCAGGTAATTCATTTCAACAATGCGCAAGCAGTGCCATGACTTAGGGTTTTATTTCTTTCTTGACATCATAACCCATCATCTAAATAGAAGCTATGAAAACAACAACCAAGCCTAAATCACACTAGGTGGGATTGGCATAATTGTTTATAAATAGAAGCTACCCAAATCAAAATAAAGAATCCTCAACGGAAATGGTACCACAAACAATTTTTCTTAATTGTTTTTGATGAAATTGTTAAATTATTGCTTGTGTTGTGGTCAACTGATTTTACCATTTTCATGGAACTTTAGAAACAGTAGAAGATTATGCATAAAATATCAAGAAACCATTCACTCACTGTTATCGGATCTTCTATGTCAAGGACTCCAACATTATTGATTAACAGGTCACCATATTCTCCAATGCACCACAATGCAACACAAACAAGGGTTTCCTGATGAAAAATATTCATCAATAATATTCATCAATGCTATTATGGATAAATTTTGTGAAAGCAGAAGAGGCACCTGTTCAGCTGACGTTCGAAATGCCTTGTATAATGCTCTTACTGTATATCCATGAAGCTCAGAAGCATTGCTTATCACAACGATTAAGGCATACCATACTTCATCTTTTACGAAATTTCCAGCCTACTAACATAACATAAATATGAATACTAGCACTTAATTTATAATCAATTAAAGGGCTCACTCAATATGCAGATCAGCACCAAGACAGTAATCACAATACACCAAATTTATCCAGTGACCAGTGATGATTTGTTGCAGATAATAGAAGGAGCATGGTTCTTGTCAAAGTCAAACATAAAGTGATAAATAGACACAAATATGTAGTAACTTTGTACATTGACACATCGGAAAGGAAATCATGAAATGATAATAAATAGTTATACACATGTAGGAAAAACAAAATAAGCTGTCATAGCAATCATTTTTCCTCGGATGTAAATGTAGAGATGAGAACAACTGAACCAGTATGCATCAGGATTTGTGATTTCCCTAGGAGATTCTAATTGGCAAAGAAAGCTTTTTTGGAAGATATATACCTCAGACAGAACCTTAAGCATCTGATCAATGTACCAGATCTTCTCTGGGGAAAACCTGAAGCACAAAGTAAGTAAATACTAATCAACCAAACACATTCTATAGATTCAATTAAAAATAAATCAATAAAATAACTCTCTAATTACTAGTCTAAACTAAGAAGGGAACAGGCATAAGGCCCATGTAAAATGGGTAAAATGGCTTCAATTTTTTTTTTACCAAAGAAAAGAAAGAAGATGAAGAACAGCAGCAATATCTAGCATCTACAATCTAAAATTTACTGCAAACATGAAAAACAGTTTAGGAAGTTTCTTAAAGAAATAATCATTTATGATAATAGTATATGTTCCTGTGACAAATCAAACCATCTTATATTAATAATATTGAATAGTGAAAAAAGAAAGAAATGAAAATAAATTGCATACCAAAATTTTATATAAGCAGGCAATTATTGCTTACTACCCCCACCCCAGAAAACAAGAAAAACAATACAATTGATAAAAATAAGCCATATGCACTCAAAAAGGAATGCCATTGAGAACCTCTATGACTCACTTTGAAACTATTGAGCAAATTTTGGCTGTAAGGTCCTCCTTAAAATCTTGATCACTGACTTGCAGATAATCTACTAGCTCTTTCGTTAAGGGCTTCACATTAGTTTCATTCACCAGAACATAAACAAGTTCAAGGGCTCTTTTCCGAATTGAAGCGTCAGGGTCCTGAACCAAAAAAGTCAAGTCACTAACTTCAAGTTATAATGTAAAACTAAACACATCTTTGTCCTTACTCCTTTGCTAAAGAATAGTAGGATTATTACTTATTATGTTATTTGTCTTAAGTTAATGGACTTGGGCTGGTACTAGTGGTGTTTGTACCACTCAGCTTTCTCCAGCATTGCCGTTTAAGTCAGTTTAGGTGAGTTTTCAGTATGTTTGGGGTCATTTCCTTTGAGTCCAGTGCCATTTTTGCACTCCTTCAATTTTATTGAGACCTGAAAGTGTTATTTAGTGTTTTCTAGACTCTTTGGTTGCTGATGTGCTGAGTGGGTCTTGGTTTCTGATTTCGGAAGTTTTGAAGTATAACATTCTAAGAATTGTTCAAGATGGCAGAATTCTATGATGTCTAGTTGCAGGATTTATTTCATGCCCATAGATTCAGAAGTTGCAGATCCTGTATATTGTATTGCACTTCTATGTTGGCATGACGGCTGGCCATGGCTATGTCACTTATATTTTTAAAGAAGGTTATGAATACGTTTTGAAGCTTAAATTGTTGTCCTACCTTGGTTCTATTTTCTTCTTTGCGACTTTCTTGGTGCACCATGAGTTCAGAGAAAGGGCTCCCCAATTGGATGCAAGCCGCCGTCAATGTGGGGCCACTTTAGATTCTCACTGGTGATGGAATTGCAACTTTGGAAGAAGGAAATTTCCAATTTGAGCATTGCTTGGATGATTCAGCAGCATCCTGTGGTTTAAGATTCTCAGAACAACGAAGCTCATCATCGTTGACTGCATTTGGGAGGCTGATGGTCCCAAATGTGGCTGCAACTGGACTTGATAAGTTCATGCAGATGGTGTGTGATAGCATTTGGTTGGTGGAAACAGTGTAATTGTTGATTGTAGTTCTGTCTAATTTGGTTGCTAGTCTGCCTATGATTGGTTCTGATTCAGGCTTTGGAATAATTTTGTGTGGTTTATGTCATTTAGAGTTATTTTTTGTCAAAGGATTGTGGATTGAAAGACTTTCGACACCACCACTGAAGGACCCCATTGGCAATAATGTGTGAAATGATATCAGAGATCCAGTTGGAGGTCATTTAGGGGCGAAGCTAGAGGGTTTTATTAAGGCAGCCAAAGAAAAACAATACTTTATTAGTCTAACCTGGCTTAAATATATTTTTAATCCTTATAAAGTATAGTGAGTTTGACTTTGGTTCTCATAAAAAAAATGCTTTTATATCCTTTAAAAGTTTGAAATACGTACTTATCGTCCCCAATGTTAAGTTTTGCAGTTAAGTGACAGTGTGAGTGACGGAAGACCACAACTGCCACATACATGACATATGATAATAGAGACTAAAAATAAAAAATCAAACTTTATAAGGACTAAAAACAAAGAATAGTTACATTGAGGACCAAAGTTACTAATTTCCATATTTGCATGGATGCAAAACCATTTTTTACAAGGAAACATATTTAAGTACTAATTCTGATATGTTATCAGCCAATTATGCATGACCATATATGTGACTTTTAATGTAGTTATTTCAAGAGTCAATCACTCTTAATAACGCAACAATGCATGTTTGGTTGATAGTGTAAAAGATCTTTTTATCAACAGTGGATTACAATTAATCCGCACTTTAATTAAGGGGCTCTCAGTTAAAGAATTTATATTTTCCACAAAAAAGTTAACTGTAAAGTTGATTTAAAAAATTTCGGGTAGCCATAGCCAGGAGTCTCCACTAAATTCATTGTTGGGTGTTATGAAAACTGAGCGGCTGAATCAATGTTTTAGAGACCCAGTTGAAGCCTATTGTATATAGAAAATAAATGTATTGCTGGTTGGTCTCATACTCAACTGAATGTTTTGGAGACCCAATTGGAGGTAATTGCTGGGTGGTATTGCTGCATTGTACTCGACTCTGTTTTGAAGACTTTGCAAGTGGAGAAGGTCACTGAGGAGAAATGTCTAATACTCTAAAACTATCTACTTGCTTGGGATGCGTGCTGATGAGTAGCAAGGAGTTGCATGCCGAAAATGTTGCCAAGGCTTTTGTCATTCAGGGGGACAGGGGAGTACTAATTTCCTTATCTCTTAGTTGAGATCAGCAGGATTTAAAATATTGGTGGTGTTCTGTGTTTTCAGTTGATGGGTTTGCTACTTGTAACAAGCTTAAGTATAGAAAGCTTAAGCTCGAGGGGAGTGTTAGATAATTGAATGGCCATTAATTATTAGGTTATCTCATTCTTAGTGGTTTTGTGTGGTAGTAGTGGTGTTAGCACTTGACCTAAGTACCTAACTTTTGGTATAAATAGGGTATTTGGATTGTGTTTTCCATGAAGTTATCTTACGGATCATATTTGTAATCTTAAAAAGTTGCAGTCAAGATCTATCTTCACATTCTTCCTTACCTTATATTCTTCAACATTATTGAATAAGAGACAAGGACAAAGGCCACACAATTAATACCTTCACACATTCTAGAATTGTTGCACGATGCCTCTGCACTGCCTGAGCGTCAATAGTAACACCCCGCATCAGCATGTTTAATGCCACATATCTGCAGGGAGAAGACGCGATGATTAATTCACTTCAATAATGAATATAGCTTTTGCAATGCATAAGATTACAAATTTTAATATAAAATTACAAAACATATAAATAATGAGAATCAGGCCTGGAGAACAAAGGAGAAGGGGATTGTTTCATTAGACTTGAAAAATACTAAAAGTAGAAGAAAGGACAAGGATTTCACGTATGTATCCATCACCAAGAGTTTAAATTCCAAGTTGCTTTTAAAATTCAAGTTGAAGAATTCCATGTTATAAGTGAAACCTGGTATAGAACAATAAGCATCACATGAAAGTGGCTCACCTTTTTTGCAAATATTCCTAACCTAACATGTAAGATATTATCAATGATTATCCATGATAATCATACCATATAGGCCAGAAGAGAAATGGTACACGAGCAAATTCCAGGTTAGCACACAAAGGTTTGACAGTTTTAGGTACCATTACCTAACAACAGCCATAGATGCAACATTTATCACACTATACATATAGATTTTGTTAAGGTTCCATCTCAAAACCAATTGGCAATGAGAGAAGTAGCTCAACAAGTATTTAAACTACACCCAAGACAATGAGGCATGCAATATAAGACTTACTTCCCAACAGTGTTTTATATTGCGGTCACGGTTACTCCAATTGCAGTCATTATGGTGTAAATTATTTTGTGGGTAAAAAAATATTTTTAATATCAATGCGGTTTGATGTGGCCAGATGCAGCCGCATCGTTGTGATTCGGTGTCACATTGCAATTGCGGTTCCAGCGGTCACTACAACTGCAAAATTGCGGCCACATCATGTGATGCGGTTTGCAATTTGATTCACTGCTTCCCAACATCCTTCTCCATAGAAACATGTCGAACCAGGCTATGGGATTACCTTTGATCCAAGACAAAAAGCATTTTTTGACCAATGACAATCGAAGAGAGGTTGGGTTCTGCCTCTGATATTATGTCAAGGTTCTATCTGAAAACCCATCGGCAATAAGAGGAGTAGTTCAACAGGTATTTAAACCACTCTCAACACAATATGGTAGGAAATGGATCCTCTCCAGTACTGGAGAGTCCAGTGCTGGATAGGATGATGACATGTGGCCAAAAAAATAATTTAACGACTATGATTACATGTTATTTTCTATTAAAAATAAATAAAAACTCTTTAAAAAATTCTCAACCTCATATTCCAGTACTGGTTTCTCCAATACTGGAGAGGAGTTGAACTCAATATGGTATGCAATGTAGGACTTACTTCCCACACATTTCTAAAAAGACAGCCAGATGTTTAATAGCTTCTTACAAATATGATTTTAACAATAAGAACAATACAAAATTCAGAGCCACAAAGTACACTAAATGGCTGTATCGGCTAACTAATCCACCTCCAGACCGGCTATGTTGCAATGAAGCATAGGTCATGGTTATATACATCGATTTCTAATGATTCTTTCTTATTCTGTTTCCATATTTTAGCTTCTAGCAAAAACGTTTTTAGCAAACGAGGAAAGCAAACACAATTTTATTTTACACAAATTGTGTTTGTGAAAAACGTTCTGAAGAATCATTTTTTCAAAGCCTAAACAAATGGGTCTCAGTGCATTTTTTCTCTCTCTGGATTTTAGAAGTTTATTTTATGCAGTTTTCTCAGTTCTTTTATCAAGGAAAACCGATGTCCAGAATAGTACCTGATATTGTTGTCACGGTTTGACAAGAACCTTCCTAGGATATTGATAGCAAGCACACGTAAGCCACCATTATCTTCAATTCTCATTATTGTTTGAACACACTCATATAAAATGGCATTCCCAGCAACTTTATTAGACTCAGTCTTTGTAGCTACCTAAAAGAAATAGCAACTTAAAAAAATTTAACAACCATACATTTCAAAGAACATGTTCTCTGATCTGATCATAAGTAATAGTAAATACAATTCATCAACTCATTTGGTGTAAAATTTATCTTCCCCTTGATTGCACTTCCCCTTCTCTGAAAAACTTTCTTTGTCAATAAGAAAAAAAAGCAACTTTTCTCAAATTAAAGCTTTCAATATGCTTGTTCAGTTTCTTTTGGCAGACATGGTTTGATCAAAATGTATACAACAACCAAGCCTTTATTCTCTCAAATTAAAACAATATTCTCTCAAATTAAAACTTTCATGGGTGAACGACATCATAATGCTCTATCATAAATCATGTTCATTGACAAATCATTGATCTCTAAGTCTTTCATACTCATTTCACCTATGGTTTTTCTTGGTCTCCCTCTTACTCTAGCAATTGGATTAGCCTTCATTTGATCTACTCTCCTTATGGGGCTTCTACCGGTCTCCTCCACACATGTCCAAATCACCTAAGGCACGATTCTAACATCTTTTCTACAATAGGAGTTACTCCAATCTTCTCCCTAATGTAGTCATTTCTAATTCTATCTTGTCTAGTATGTCCACTCATCCAACGCAATATTCTCATCTCTGCTACATGGAGTCTATTGTCATTTTGATATTTTATAGCCCAACATTCAATCACATATAACATTGCAAGTCTTATACTGGTGTAGTAAAACTTCTCCATAAACTTGAGTGATACTTTTTTATCACAAATAATACCTTAATCACTTTGTCATTTCATCCAACCCGCTTGAATTCTATGGTTCATATCTCCGTCAATTTTATCATCCTCTTGAATGATTAATCCTATGTATCTAAATCTAGTAACTTTTGATATGATATGATCATCAATATTTGATCAAAATGCATACAAGTGGAAAATATGATTTTCAACAAAACATGACCACCACCAACAATTCAGAAAATGGCAAACAATTTGATCATGGCATTGGCAGCATGAGAATCATAACATCATAATACCATGAAATGGACAATGTGCACACAACTGACCTGGGCAAGTATGTCATTCATAGAGTCACTAGCATCAACATCACCTTCACCCAATACTCGCAACAGTCTCAGTAATCTGATCTGGAGAAAAGGGTCTGTGATGCCAGAAATATCATAGTCTGGTGAATAAGGACTGTTTGCTAGATCCTTAAGAGCTCTGACCATACTCTCTGTGCATTTCTACAATAAATGTTCAAATAAATTTTTGCGACAAAAATCTGAGTACATTCTATTCTCATTTTGCAAACAAGTTTTTTGCATAAAAACACGCTGAGGTGAAACATAGCATCACCAAATTGCATACACACCCTTATTTAGATTCCTGTAAATAATTACATTTTATTTACATGAAGCTGGCTTGCTTGCGAAGACTATAGTGTGGTGCCATGCTTGTAGAAAGTATATGCTAGTCATATGAAAGTGTGTCTACAAACCCCATTATACCAGCTCAAACACAGAAAAATTAGACTAAATCGAATTCAAGTTTTCAAGACAAGCTAGACTTTGATATTGAAATTCTGGATGCTTCTCTCATTGCTAATGAGATGGTGGTTGCCATTAAAACCCAGAGGGAACAAGGTCTTCCCTAAGTTAGACTTTTAGAAAGCTTACAGTCGTGTTCTCAGGTTTTTGTGGAAAAGGGTCTTGGAAAGGGAAGGGTATATGTCTAGCTGAAGAAAATGGATTTGAGGGTATTTATCCTCTTCTAGTTTTGCAGTGATTATGAATTGAAAATCTAAATCTAGGTTGAGGGTCAACATGGGTGAGCAAGATGGAACCTTAACAAAATGTATTGTGTCATTATTCGGGACTTTTTAACTCGGTAACCCCAACAAGACTGCATTCATTTGTAAGTGAGTTTAGATACTACAACACATAATGATTTTGTCATACTGTGTATAGTAGATAAAACTATTTCAGTTTCAGTTAATACAACAAGTAATTCTGAAGAGAATATACTTGGTTAGAGATGACAGTTATAAGAAAGATGTAAAAGCACCTTTTTAATATGTTCCAGAGCTTCTGTATTAATTTTACACAGAGCTGTACAAAGCTGAACCCCAGTGATCAAAACTCCGTGATGCTTCTCCTTAAGTAAGGCAGTAGCAGGATTGACAAAATTTTCTGCCAAGTCTGGAACTTTATTTATGATTCTGATAGAGCATAGTGCTGCCTATGTAACCACCATGAAGATAGTCATTTTACCAGAATAACCAATAATAACTCAAACAATTAACAGGAAAGGTTTTCGCAATAACTCAACATAAATTACATGTTTACAATTTTTAGCAAATGGCAGACTATTAGAATTTAAGAGTGGTCTCTGTCCAAGTCATAGGAGAGTGAACTTAATCTTGTTTATCAATGGGTTAAGTGAACAATTATATAAGTGAGTTTGACATTGACTCAAAACCTTAAGGCAATGGTCTATGGTCTTTCCAATAATAAGTCTTAATTCTATTCAATGGAGACTTTTATTCCCAATAAAGAGAAAAGCAGACTTCAACTCAAAGTAATGAAAAGGGGAGAAACATAATACAAAAACCAAGTCTTAGTTTTACTAAGTGGGGTTGGATACATGAATTGATGACATCATAGTATTCTATCACAAATCATGTTTATTGACAAAGCATTGATCTCTAAATCTTTCCTAATTGTTTTGTTATGGGTTGATCTACTATATTTACGGGGGCTTCCAAGTATCTACTCAATACATGTCTAAACCACCTAAGATGCGATTCTACTATATTTTCTTAAATAGGAGCTACCTCAATTGTCTTCCTAGTGTTCGTTTTTAATCCTATCTTGTCTAGTTTGTCCGCTATTCCAATGCAACATTCTTATATCTACTATATTTAGTTTATTCTCTTATTGACATTTTGCCCCAACATCCGGTCCTATATAATATTTAAGAGAGGATCCACTAACTCCAGGAGTAATTTAAAAAAACCTACTCCACATCTTAGCCATCTATTCTATGAAAAACTAATGGTTCAAATGTACTAACTAATTCAAATCACGTGAACCATTAGATTTTCATAGAATTGATGAATAAGATGTGGAGTAGGTTTTTTAACTTACTTTTTGAGTAAATGAATCCCCTCCCTTTATATTTTGGGTCTCATAATTGTGCGATAAAATTAGGAGAGAAACAGTATTAATAAATAAAGTCCTACTGCACATCAATGAAAAAAGATTATAAGACCTACCTTTCGTGTTCAATGACAAAACTCTCAAACTATGTTTGGTATCATAAGATCTTTAATGATAATAAAACATCAGAGCCCTCACTATGTACGGTCAGCTATATAGATCAATCAATGCTATTGGGTTGGCTTTATCAGAAACCAAAGTTTCCGTAAATCTACCAAGAGCTAAAGCAATGTCTTTTACAGCAGTTTCCCTTAATTGTCTTATCTTAGTTTTTTAGATTTTTCTCTACCCCACTAATTTGGACTACTTTCCATTTGATCAATTTCTCTCAATGGAGCCTCTATTGACCTTCTTCACACAAGACTAAACCATCTAAAGAGGGTTTCTATTATCTTCTAACCAATAGGTGCCACTCCTCATATTACTTCTATAATGCCAAAAAATCTGTGTATTACAGGGCACCATAAGGTAAGCATTAATGATGTTAAAGAATGAAAGCAGACTCCCTCGTTGGGTACCACAACATAAATCTTCATAGTTGATAGGATAACACACATGACTCAATTAATGAAAACATCACCTTCTTCCGAATATTTGGATCTCGAAATTGCAGCAATCTCTCAACCTCTGGTGCAAGATCACGAGCCATTTCTGCTGAACAAATGTTTCCTAAAGCACAAAGAGCAAGTCCTACTATATACTGGTTTGTGTGATTAAGATCTCTATAACTCAGTTAAGGTTGCAATATCCCATCATTAATATTGTTCCTTCACATATTCATAAAATGAAATCTAAAAATTGAGGAATACAAAAAACAAATGAAAACATTGACTTGAAACTGGATACTGTTTCAAAGAATTGGTGACCAACATTAGAACTTCTTGTCTTTCATCAACAAGCAACATAAGGCCAAGGTAACCAATTCTCTTCTCTGGAAATCCAGGAGTCGCTATCAACTTGAGGCATTCCATTTGACCAAAATGTGTCGGGTAGCCAAGCATGTGGATGAACATTAGCTTAGCCAGATTCCGATGGCTATAGTCTTGATCATTCTCATTGATTGAAGCACGAATGGCAGCACATTCTTTTCTTACCACGGCACGTTCTTCTGCGGCAGTTTTAGAAGCACGTATAGCACGGATCATGTCCCTACAAAGGGGGATATGAACTACACAGTTAAAAGATACTTATAATAATTAAACTAGAATATAGAAATAGGATAACACACATGACTCAATTAACATCTTTGCGAGAAAAACTAGCAATATGTTAACTATATGAGAAAGGAATAAAAATCCACTAACAAATACATAATTCTCTAATTCAACCAGCATAATGAATTCACCATACCATGTACCATATACCAAATTCGTCATAAAGAATGTCTCGTAAATAAAAGAGAAAACCGCAAACTGATAAATCATTTTCAAGTAAATTTCCCACAATGGCAATAAACACATTTTCAAGTAACAATGCATGTATCAATGGCAACACCATTTGAGTAAGATCGAAACCACACGATCTGATATGAAATTCAAACAGTAACATAGGATCTGAAATTAGCAATATGATAATAATATAATCCTATACTAATTGGGAATATATTAAGAAAAAATGAGGTTATTATGAATGTGGAATGAGAGAACATGAATTTCATTTTTTACCTGAGACGAGTGGGTGAAGAGAATGGATTCATTGAAAGAATGAGATCGAAATTGGTAACAACACAGATTTGGATCTGAAAAATTTACTGTATCAATATTTCAAATTAATGAACAAAGCTACATTTATGAATTTATGGTGTAATAAAAAACAGCATTCTTCTCCATCACTTTTCTTTACACTACAAGTTACATTATTACTTTTCATTTATTAATACTCAATAATCAAAAATGGTTCCAAAAATATATATATATACCGACCGATAGTATACGAGTTTTTTATATTGTCACTATTTCTGCACCATTTGTATCAAATCATTAACTCTTGAATAAAAAGTAACATAAATTAATTGTGAATAATTTCTTAAATTGATAATGCACTTAAACTCTATCATTCATATCATTTTTTGTTAGCACAAACAAAACTATTTGAAAAGATTAGCATAAGATTTTAAATGAAATTAGTAGGTTATTATCTTATTAAATACGGCTTATTGTCAAATCCAATGAATAAGTTTATTTTTTTTTTTCAATTGACTAGCTTATAAGTTATCTTATAACCTCATCAAGGTTGAGGAATGACAACGAGGCGGATCAAAATTGCTTTATGCTTACTCAATCCTAAACCTGAAATCCAAAACACGAAGTCGAACCCAAACCAGAACTCGGTGGAGTTGAAATTAACAATATCATCCCGAACCCAACAAGGAACCCGAAAAAAATAATTCAATGGTTTTTGCACTCACAATTGAATAATATTGTTGGATAACAAGGGCTCTAACACACTTAGAGGGTGTCAATATGTGTAGTGGTGTACGATTCAAACTTTTCGGGTTTGAAAGATATTTATTGATTTTCCCTGATTTAATCGATTAATGGCTTATTTAATCAATTAACAAAATTCTCCAATTAAACGATTATCTCCTAGCTTAATTGATTAACTCGGTGAATTTCTTGAATAATCTTTAGTTCTTTATACAAAGATATATGCAAAGATTAATATGTTTTTTCATGCATTTTAACAATTCAATTTATGTGATTTAATCATGCACATACAATTATACAACAATTATAATATGAGTTGAATTCAAGATAATCGAAATTGATAATTGCTTAAACGTAAATGAGTAGGGATAAGAGAAATTGAGACGCTCAATTTTATCTTAGTTCGATTGTCAGCCACTGCAATCTACATCCAATCCTCCTCTTTTAATATAAGAGATTTGCTTTCACTATGAAGAATTTGAATGTTCTTACAAACAATCTTCCATCTAGAACTTCTTGGACCTAACTTCTAATGGATAGTCTCACCACTACTAGCTTGGGATTTCTCCAAATTCTTCTCTTCTTCTATGGTGATACCTCACACCTTAAGAGATGAATTACATCTCGAATCGTTTTCTTGTGTACAATGAGTTTGCATATTTTCTTGTGCTAGTATACACACATTCAGAATATCTAAACCTTCTTGAAATATTTTACAATCTCAAAATATGATGATGTATGATTGCGGGATGCAAAGCTTCTTCGCAAACTTTTGATATGATGATAAATTCTTGAACATGTCTCTTCAAAGATTCATGAAAATTCTCTTATCTTGTGTCAAAGTATCTAACTGTCTTTTTTCCCAGAAAAAACTCTTGTTTGATCATGAAAATCGTTGCAAACACTCATGGAAATTGTTAGTTATTTAACCATTTGTTTCAATCAATTTTCTGTTATATTAATTCATTACATTGATACTTAATCGATTAATGTTCTATAAAAATCGAATTTTTCAAAACTAAAACTAACTTAATCGATTAACCATGAACTTAATCAATTAACGAGTTTCCCATCTTGCAAGGACTTCATCGATTAACTATGAACTTAATCGATTAATTGTTTTTGAAAAACAGTTAGTTAATATGCTATGGACCTCTAACATGATTTACTAATGTATGACGCATGATTTTGAAATGCCATAAATTTAACATTGTTTAATCCATCAAAATCATGATGTCGTGTATGAATGTTAATGCATCTAAACTCATGTATGAATGTTTATCTCATATGCGTCATAATCATCATTCTAATTTGTGATATTTTCATTTGGTTCATCTTACCTAGACTCTATCATTCAAAATATCTTAGGACCTAAGGAAATGAAAATTACTCTTAAGTTTTTGTTGATCCTCTTGACGCTTGAGCTTGAGCCTTCAATGTTGTTGTTGATTTAGCTTGTCCATATCCTCATGTTTTTTCTTCATCAAAATTATGCAATGCACACTTGCATTCATAATCTTCCTTTTTTTTATCATGACAAACCAATGTTGCATCTTGCTTTGATGACAATAAACTAATTTTGAGATTTGCTTGAGCTTTAAGATTTGCCCCCTCACTTTGTGCATTTGATTTATTTACATTGAGGAAGCTTGATAAATGTATCAAATTTACAAAACATAAACAACAATCTTTCTTCCCCTTTTGGCATAATCAAAAACCAATGTAAACATATTAGCCAAAAGTGAAGAAATAATGCAATTTTGTCTGGTCTTAATCAATTATACATGGTCTTAATCGATTAAGCATTTTCTGATTTCACTTGAAATTGCAATATTATTGGTCTTAATCGATTGAGCCTGTGATTAATCGATTAAGTGTTCAATATTTCTTGATTTTCGCTTGGAATTACATATAATATCCACAAATGTTTCAGCAAGGATATCAATGTCTTGATGAACAATTAGAATCATGATTATAAAAATATGATCAACGCAAAGTTTCAATTCATTTCATACATTGATCAAAATAGTCAAAAAAATAAAAACAATAGCACATTGAAACCAAAGGAAAAAGTACAATGAATCATAAGATACATAAACTTCAATGATCGAAATAACACACAACCTATGACATAACTAACTAGGATTATTTATTATCGCCCTAAGCTAGACTAGCCACTATGAGGTAGTTGTGGAAATCCGCCAAAGTTGAGAACATAAAGTTGAGGTGATCAAAATGAGCCTTGGTTGCTAGTTCTTATCGATGAAACTCTATCATAAGCCTTTCTTCCATAGCGTGTATATGATTATAAATGTGCTCATTTAGGCATTGTTTCATATCATCTAAGTGTGCCAAACCAAATGATGGTTCTTGAGGCATATTGGGAGCCTCACCAGGTTGTGGTTCTTGGTTTTGCTCAGCTCGATTGGCATCATCTTCTTCACCTGATTCAAAATTAAGAGATGTTTGATATACTTCTTGATACAATGACAGACTGTTGTATACATAAATGCTCATATTGTAGATTAGACTATCATCAATGAGATGCTCTATGGGAGTCACAACTATTATCTCCTTATTGCATGTGTTAACCCCATAATGCTCTATGACACATGAGATTAAGATCCCATAAGCAAGTAGTCTTGTGGAAGATGAATCGACGTCCGATATCGCTTTCAGAATTTCAACAGTTCAGTTGATCATTATGCTTTCCTTGACAACATACGTAAGCTTTAGATCATTGTAGGTTGGTTGAGCAAGGTTTGTGTTGCAATGAACCAAGATATAGGCAATAAGATAGTGTAAAAGCCTTTTTTCAATTGTCATTGACCAAACCTTTGTAAGCTCACCTTGGACATAGTAATGAGGTCCTCTTTGTGAATGCAAGTGTGCATGAAATGATTTTGATGAAGACAAAACTTAATGTTTATAAAGACAAAGTTCAAACAAGGACAAATCAACTACAACAACATGAAGACTCAAGTTCAAACTTCAAGAGGATCAACAAACACTAAAGAGTAATTTTTCATTTCATTAGGTCCTAAGATGCTTTAAATGTGTAGAGTCTAAGTTGGGCAAACCTAATGATAAATCTCACATATTAGAATGATGAATATGATTATTTTTATAAACGAGTTATATTAATTCTTAATGTAATTATATGAGTACCCTAGCCTTAAAAAATGTATACCATATAAGAGAACTTGTAAAATAATACCATATCACAAACTCTAAAAAAATTAATGAACTTTTCATTTTTAATAATATCAAAATTAACAATTTTTAAATAAGCAACTACATATTCATTCAAAATTTCAAACATTTACCTTAATTATGTATTTTTTTATACTCTAAAATTAAATAGACCTATAGTCAAGGAGATGTATATGCGTCTGGTATACTTTTTCTTAATAACTAGAAGTATACATGTGCGATTCGCATAGCTCGATTTGTTTGACACTGAAAAATGTATTTAATATTTATATTTAAATAAAAAATTCAAGTTTTAAGTTAAATAAAGTCATGTAATAATTTAAAAATAGAATATAAATATTATATTTGTATGAGTTGAAATAAAAAATAGACATGTAAGTCAAAATGATTACAATAAATCAAACTTTAGTTCATAATATGTTCAAAATATTTGTTTTTATTTTTACTACTATATATTTATTTTGTAATTTTACTTATTTTTATTTTCTAGTTAGTAACTATTTTTAATTAAATTTTTGTTTTAATAAATTAAAATTTTGTATCTTATTTTTAGATCATTATTTTTATTTTAAAACATTTGTTTTCTTATTTATATTTGAAAATTATATGTAAACATGGAATGTTTGGTAATTTTTCTAACTTTGAATCTCTTACACGTTACATAATTATGAAATAGTTATAATCATTAGTTTTTTAATTCAAATATAATTATTTCAATATTTTAAAATTTGAATAACATAAAAATAAATTAGTAACGTTTATCCGACGTAAATTCAACTTTTATTATTGCAAATGTCATAACTATGTAATCTCTAATCAAACATCAAATTCATCTACCATTATTGAATTACCATGAATTATTGATATGTGTGTATAAGTCTATTAATTACTCATGTAATATATCCTTACATTTGAATTAATATACATTATTTTGATATGTGTAATTACGTTGAAATTGAATTTATTGAAATTGCATCATCCCACCGTTACATAGATTAAGAAACATGTGTATTACTGAAATTGAATTTATCATAAATTATTGTCCCACCATTATTAAAATTGTATTTTATTTTAATGAATTAAGAAACTCGTGTATTACTTCATTATGCAACATTAAAACCTTAAACATAATTCTATATTCTCATTTTCAGATGCTTCTCTCTTGTAACTGAAAGTGCAAAGTGTCAAGAGTTGATGCAGGGGGAATTTGAGATGTCGATGATGGGTGAACTGACCTTCTTCCTTGGGCTTCAAATTAAACAAATGGAAAGTGGCATCTTCATTCATCAATCGAAGTATTGCAAAGAATTATTAAAAAAATTCGAAGAGAACTAGGAATTTTTGATGAAAAATATATTGATTAATAATGTGTAATTGCCTTGCATGACCTTTTTTCCTTGTATGCTCCATTATAAAATCTTGTTGAATGCTCATAATTCCTTGTATAATCCATGATTATGTGTATAAAAGTCTTTAAATATATGTGATTGATTAAAATGCATTTAACAATAAGTCTTGAAATCCCTACATGCTTTTAAAAACATCCAGAATGCTGTATCTGATGCACTTAATCGATTAAGTCAACTAGTTAATCAATTACCTGGGCAAACATTTTAAAACTTGTCATTTTTAACTCAGGTTAATCGATTAAGGGAAGCTGTTAATCGATTAACGACATCAATATATTAGAAATAAAAGCATTTCTGGGCATTTTTCAAAACCCCATTGATCCCCTTTCTCTCATACCTCAGAGGAACAAGTCCAACATCATCCCTAAGCTTTAACCTATCCTAAACCGAATCACCCCACTCCATTTCCACTCCATAAACCGGCTTCTTCATCCCTTATTTCCAAGAAATTTGTTTTCCCCAAATTGAAAACCCTACCCTAGGTTTCCCCCAATTCTTCCTCTAAACCTTCATCACGGTTCAGTTTCAATTGCAATGGAGAGAGGACGTGCTAAGAGAATCAAGACAATCGCGCAACGTCCGCCGCGTGCCCCAAAAGCTGTGCCATCTTAACAATCAAGGAAGGACTGCGGGGACCCATACTATTCATTGATTCTGCAAGAAACCCGATTGCTAAAATTTCAGGGGAGAAAACCCACATACATTCGGTTTGCGAATTGGACTTGGCTAACGGAACAAAACTTCGATTTCCGCATGGTTTGCAAGCTGAAGGGGTTGTCCCCTTCTTGGAATTAAAAGGTAACATTTACCCTGCTCTAGTTAGGGAGTACTATGCTAATTTTAGATACAAAGATGGAAAGTATTGGTCAATGATTGCTGGAAAACTGTTTGAGATTAATGAAGAAATTTTTATGAACGTGGGTGGTTTAGCTTGTACTAGTGCTAGTTTAAGTGATTGTGGTTGGGCAGACAACAAATCGTTTGATGCTGTTGAAATGTATAAGTCTTGTTTGCGTAGACCTCAATTATATGTTCAGGGCGAATTGACCAAAGCTGGGTCACTATCCATGGAGAATAGGCTCCTACATTACTTGATTGCCTACATATTGATTCAGAGGAACATAAATCATGCACAACCTACGATGAATGATTTGAGGTTCATGTTTGCTGTGAAGGAGAACATCATGATAAATTTGCCTGACGAGATTCTGAAGGTCATGTATAGCGTCTCCACTTCTCAATCAAGGTTGCTTCCTTATAGTATCTTCATTTCACGAATTATTCATTATCTACATATTGATGCATATTGATGTTTCAGATACTATAGTGCTAGACTGTTCAGACAAGGATCACTTGATTGGTGAAAGTCTGATTCATAAAATGTGTATTTACAAGTATGGCAACACATGGAAATATCAAGAGGACTTCAACACTGTGAATCTTGACCCCTTCGATGAAGATGATCAAGATGATAACCAAGAGCCATTTGCTGCAATTCAGGGGGAGTATTCAGGACATGCATCACAGGAACCTGCTTTTGGTCAAGCTTACATGGATGCTATAGAACAACGTCTCAACAATAGGATGGATCTCCACTTTCAGTCTCTTAAGGACTCATATCATACGGATCTGGAAAATTTTGAGGAGCGTCAGAATGCTTATATTGACAACCATTATCAATCATTAAGGAACTATGTTCAGATCACTTCTGACTCACAAACTAGAAGATTGTGTGCTGAGTTCAACAAGCTGAGGCCTTCATTAAAGGTGGTGGTAGCTCGTTGACTCCTGAAAACCAGAATCCTCCATCTCATCCTTAGTTAGGAGCCCTTAGAGTTTTAGTTTATCCTTCCTTGCTAATGGACTTTGTTGTTCCTTGTTCCCTCTTGAGAACTTATCTTTTATGTTGCATTGTTGCTCTTATTTTTCGGATTTTAATAACTCTATAACTTCTGCTGAATTACTACTTTAAACATTGCATTACAATGATTTCACATTATATTGTCCATTCTTGAGTACTAATTATGTTGCAAATAATATTCTTCTTAGTTTTAAATGGATCTTGATCATGGTTGGTATATGTGATTATATTGAATGATTATGCCTACTGCTAACTGCTCAAACATGTCAAATGCTTAATCGTTCCATGCTTAATTTGAATTATCATAGCCTTTCATGCCATTAAAACTATGACATTGCTGTTTGCTGTCCATTTAATCGATTAAGACCTTTAGTTAATCGATTAAATGATGTTAAAATTGTGCATTTGTTCAAGCTTCTCACAGCTGGTTGATTGATTACTTGCCCAAAATTAATTGATTAATTACAACTTGTTATAACTATCATAACTCTCCTGACTTTTGACTAGAATTGAATACTTGTATTTTTTTAATAATTTCAAAAGGGGGAGAAAAGTTGCTTGTTGTGTAATATATATTTTGCAGGTTGTGTAATAGTTTTTTGCAGGTTGTTTTACATAGCTTCCGTATAATGATTGCTTACCTAAGGGGGAGCAAATGCGCTTCAACTTTGTATATTTGAAAAACAACCATTAACAACCATTGTGCAAATTCATCATCAAGCTAATCCATCAAACATTTGAAGAATCTTGATGTGGTGTTTGTCATCATCAAAAAGGGGGAGATTGAAAGTACAAAGTGTCAAGGATAGCACTAGCAATTCTTTGCCCATGTTTTGATGAAGACAAGGTTCTATTAAAGCTTGAAGATGGCTCAACAATCAACATGCCTTATGCTCATTTGGTCATATCTAGACTAGGATAATAATTAGAGTCACTATTCTAAGTAGTCTGGGATGTATGCCGTAGTAAGTGTGTATAGGTTAGGTGAACCTAGATGCTAGTCTCTCAAGCCATCTTAATTGATATATCATATCCATGAGACATATCATCTAGTTAATTGTATGTTCATGCATCTATCATACATGTTATATGTGCATATTAGGCATAATATAATTGGTAGAACATGT
>NC_032012.1:142938-146072 GCF_001865875.1 Lupinus angustifolius
CAGTATAAAAATCCTTGTGTACTCTCTTCTCCTTATCTCTTTCATTTTATTTCCTATTATTTTTCTGGATATTGTTCCGCTGCACTTTAACTTTGATTTTGCAGAAAAAGCGGCCATTATTTTAAGACAACTAATTCACCCCCCTCTTAGTTGCACTCTGATACTTACACATACATGTTATATGTGCATATTAGGTATAATATAATTGCTAGAACATATATATATGTTGTGCATAACATACGAGAAGTTTACCTTTTGAAACATGTACTTTAATGTGCCAGTTAATCGATTAACGTGGTGACTTAATCGATTAATTCAACTGCTTTTCTGTTAAATCAGTGCTTTATGTTACAACTGTTTTCTGTGTCATTCTGTTGCATGGTTAATCGATTAACGGGTAGCCTTAATCGATTAACATGTTTGTTATTTGTTATAACTGATTTCTGTTTTAACCATTTAACTGTTTGTAACGAATCTAACTGCCTAAACTACTTGCTATAAATAAGAGGCAACGTTCAGAAAACCATAACATTGCATTCTATTGTATAGGATTGATTTTAGAGAGCATTATACATTTTGTTTACTGTTTTTGCAAGAAAGTTGCATGTGTGAGAAGAGAGTTTTTATGCTGAATTAGTTTCTGAATTCTTGCATACTGGTTTTACATATTTCATATGCTCATTCTTATCTTGCTCACATGTTCATGCATTATATAGATTGATAGAGAGATTATTTGATTTCTATTTGATTAACTCACATGATTATTGATGGCTTGAGTGATTAGTGAGTGGGTTAGTCTTTAGATCTTTTCTTGTTATATTCCAAGTATTATTGTGCTTAGTATATCTTACTGTTTAATATGTTTTTGTGTATTTCTGGATTAATCTCTTGGTGTCATATCACCAAAGACATTGAGGTTATTCACCAAGGCTAAGAGGTCTTGACTTGAGGACAAGAATCTTGGCTAAGGCTGTTTCGTGAGAATGGTTTTCTCAGGCGAAGGGTAGAGTCAAACCAAGGATTTAGGGGTCCCATATTTCAAGAAAGAAGCGTCGTATGTGTTTGTAATTAAATTGGTGTGTGTATTCATACTTTAACTCAATATTGGGAAGAAGAAAATCTCTCTAGATTAGAAGGGGAGGCCTGGATGTACTTTGCAGTGGACCGCAAATGAACCGGGATAAAAATCCAATTGTGTACTCTTTTTCTCTCCTAATCTTCTTTTAGTTTCTTGATGTTATAAATTGAAATTGTAGCTAATACTTTGGATATTTGTTTATTGTCATATGCTCATTGTTTATGCTTAAAAATATCTGTATTATCTCTGTTCAATTATTTTTAAATAACTATGCAATCTGTCTTTCTGGTCATTCTGTTCTGTGCATGCGTTAATCGATTAAGACTAGGTGTTAATCGATTAACTATGGTGTTTCCAGAAATTGGGTTTTAGTTTAAAAAGCAATGATTGATAACCGCTACACCTATTCAACCTCTCCTTCTAGGTGTTCCTAGGCCACTAATACCTAACAATAACCTTAAAATAATGTAAATATATAATGATATTAATAATATAAATAAATTTTATAACGCCAATAAATCTTGTGTTAATAATTACTACATAAGTCATATATAGAATGATATATAATTATGTAATAGAGAGAAAAAAATATATTGATAATGCAAAAAAACTGAACTCATAAACTAAACTGCATATAAGAGAAGTAATGTCTTAAGCTATTCTCTATTTATATTTGATTTTTAGTATTATATTTATTTTATAATCATTTTATTTTTATTTTCTAGTTAGTAACTATTTTTAATTAAATTTTGTTTGAATAACTAACATTTTTTATCTTTATTTTATATCATTAGTTTTCTAATATTGAATTCCTTTTCTGATTCATAATTATGAAATAGATATGATTAAGTTTTAGTTTTAATAGTTATTTTATTTTTAAATCATCATTTTGAAATTCGTTTTGAAATTTGAATAGCTTTGATGGTTAGAATATATTAGTAAGATTTCTCCCATGTAAATTTAATATTCATAATTGCATATATGTAATTGTGGAATGTACAACGAAATATTAAATATGTAATATATTGGAAACACAATTATCTCAATTCAATTCTTATTATAGAGTTAAAACTAATTGTTAATGGAAGGTTCTAGGCGTCAACAATCATTAGATTCCAATTTTATCAACTGAAATCAAACAAATAATCCAATTAAATGAAAATCAATATGTTTAAAGATTTCTTTCTTTATTACCTTATGGAATGAAAATAGATTCCAGTTGAAACATATAATGAGCAACAATATAAATATTAATATGTCATCTTTATGATTCCAATTAGAAATCATATATTTTCTGGTTGGTACTAGTTTTGTTGGTACTACAATACTTAAGAATGATTGCATTGTACAATTTCTTTTCATTGAAATTAATATGAATTTTGACTTAATGTGTGTATATAAAATAAAGATTAACGAGTGAGATACCTTATTCATAAAAAAAGACTTGCTCATTATACTATGAACCGTACTATCTCAACTAATTTGTTCAAAGTATCTTCAATAACTATTTTTTCAGACAATAATTGAAGAAATGTTTAAGGGTATAATAATACACATGCTTCTTTTATTTCTCAGCAAAACTTAGCAGCTAAGTTCCTAGACAAAATAGCACCTCAAAGTTCAGGTCAAGAATAAAGCTCTAGAGTGGGTACATTTTCACTTGACATATTGAGTACATAAACTATAATTCATGAAACAATATGTTGTGAGTAACATAACATAACAAAGAACAACCTCATCACCATTTTTTATTATATTTAGTTGTTTCATAATGCAATTCATATCTCTTATTCCAACGCCGGTATAATGGTTTCAAGAATATTCCAGTTACAACTTACTTCTAATAATCATGTGAATAAGTTATTCCTTCTTTGCCCCATCTCGACTTTGTTAGAATAAATTCTAACACCGGTACAATGGTATCGAAGCAATCCCCTATGACATAATTATTAAGTAGCTTTGAATAGCATCTCGGTTTTGTGGAATAAATTCCAACACCGGTTTAATGGTATTCTAATGTACAAAAGTGATGAATAGTTAGTTGTTAGAAACAAAT
>NC_032012.1:146172-182867 GCF_001865875.1 Lupinus angustifolius
CCATATTCAAAAGAAATTGTTAGGAGCATGAGCCATCCATCCAAGGATTGGATGCTTTGAGTTCCAAATGAGATTACAAAATTGATTTTTGCATCTCATTTGCCTTCTCCTTTTCTCCTTTTCTCCTCTTGAATTCTAAACTAAAATTACAAACTTACTTGAAATAAAGTTCCTAATAACTAAGAACAAGAAGAGAGAACTTCAGAGAATTTCTAGGAAAAATGTGAGTGAAAATGTGAGAGATATGTGATTTTGATGCCCTTTTGCTCGAATGGAATGTGCCCTATTTATAGAAATTCTTCTGGGTTGTTGAGCTGCTTGTCAGCCCCGCTAAGCAGTTGACCAAACCCTTCAGCATGGGTTTGGTCCCTTGATCAAGCAACTTTGTCACCTCCTTATGCTTGACTCATCAAAGCTAGTTGTGGGCTATGAAACCAACTATTGTGAGCAGCCTATGGTGGGCTACTTGAGGTGAGGTCATTGGTGACTTCATGGTTTGCTTGTTGGTTAAGCCAAGTCTGGGTGCACACCACTCAGCACACCTGTTGCACTGCTAAGCTGCTTGTTCAGTAGCTTTGACCGGGCCGACTCGCACGTGGCCTGATGCTTGCTGATCTAGGCAGGAGTCTGGTTCTCCGCTAAGCTGCTTGTTCAGCAGCTTGGGCATGTGCCAAGCTCGTGTCTGACCGTGTCAAGCTTGAGTTCTGACCGTGCCAGGACTAGTCTGGTGCTAGGCTGAGCGACCAAGCAGGTCCACTCTGCTGCTTGCTTGAGCAGCTTGGTCCAGGTCAGGCTGGTGTCGAGGTCAACTTAGCGTGGCTTGTTCTACGCTTAGCTGCATGGATGGACACCTTGGTTTTTGACTTTTCTTTTTGACCACGAATCATTTGTTTCTCTTCTTTTCTTCTTTCTAAATCCTACAAAATACATAAAAAAGAAACACAAACACAAATATACAAGATTGTGATATTTTATACAAAAAATATTGTTTTAAGTTGGTTTTTCTCAATTATGCTTAAGATAAGTGCCATAAAAGTGTATGAAATTTAGGTATGTTTGGCACTTATCAAACTCCCCCCAACTTAGAACTTTGTTTGTCCTAAAACAAAACGTGAAAATCATCCGAACCCAAATTGGCTAAAAATAATAATAATGATCAACATGATTTCAAATGTATAAGCATGTCAAAAATAGATTTCAATGAGATTTTTCATGAGTTGTGAATTTTGACACATAATGCTTCAAACAAGAAATCAATGCTTTTGCTTATAAAAAATGTGTAACCATTTACCTAAACAAATATTTTTCTAACCAAAAAGTGTTTCTTTGCACACAAGTTCAAAGTTGAAACTTTTGAAGGGTAAGTGTTTCACTCAAATTTTCAAGCATTTGTTTGTAGTAATTTGAACTTGTTCTTCATCTCACCTATTCTCTTAAATTGTATAATTAATCAAAGATCATAATGTCTTTATTTTGGTTGTAATGAGGCTTGGTTTGGATAATGTTTTTTCAAGATTTTCAAGGCTAAGTTTAAAAATAGAGTATTTTTGAAAATTTTCTCAATGGAATACTTTACTCTTCTTTTTTCATTATTTTTCCCAACCTCTTTAACTTTTTGAACCTTGACTTCTATTTTTCTCAATCTCTTTTTGTTTCTTTTTTTATTTTTTAAAGATTGAGTTTTTCTTTTCTTTTGAGAAGCAAAGTCCACCAATTTCCACCAATTTTCCCCCCAACTTAATCCTTTCAAACTAATCTTTAAAATTTTAATGCTCTTTTAGAACATTTGTTTTCAATTCAGTTTCATGGGATAGTTTGAAAACAAATTATTTCCTTTGTTTGGCTCAAATGGGCTTATCAAAGGATGTTCCTAATTTGGTTTGAACAAGTTTAATTAGACAAATCAAATGTTGATTCTCACTCATGTGTTTGGCTCACTCCCTTACTTGGTTTGGATTCACACTTTTTTATTTAAAAAATGTTTGCAAAGATCTTGTTACATAAAATTGAATTTTCAATTTGCAAAAATTTCAAGTTATGACATTATATGATTTTTTTCAGAAATAAAAGGGATTCATCACCTATGGAGACAACAACAAAGGAAGAATCTTAGGCACTGGGAATATTGGCAACTCAACCCATATAATAATCGAGAATGTTCTATACGTAGAAGATTTGGAACATAACTTGTTGAGCATAAGCCAACTATGCGACAAAGGTAATCATGTGTCATTTGATTCTGATTGTTGTATCATTCGTGATGTATTATCTAATAATGTTAAATTTGTCGGATATTGGGTAAATAATATTTATATGGTTAATCTGGAGGATGTGACTTCTCTATTTTCAAAATGTTTTATTTCAAAAGAAGATGACATCTGACTTTGGCATAGACGCGTCGCTCACATTCATGTTAAGCATTTAGAAAAATTATCTAAAAACAATTTAGTAATTGGTCTTCCAAAACTCGATTTCAAAACTCAGGATTCTTGTGACATGTGTGAGAAATATAAACACAAAACGAATGTGATATCCACTACTAGACCATTGGAGCTTCTCCATATGGACTTGTTTGGACCGTCACAAATTATGAGTTTTGGTGGGATTTATTACGCTTTAGTAATTGTCGATGATTTTTCTAGATGCAAACCGACTTTATTTTTAGCATCAAAGAGTGATGCTTATAAATCTTTCAAATGTCTAGCCAAACAAATCCAAAACCAGTCTAATCTGAAAATTGTTTACATTCGATCCAACCATGGCGGAGAATTCAAAAATCATAAATTTAATAAGTTTTGTAATAAGCATGGCATCATGCATCAGTTCTCAGCTCCCCGCACCCCTCAACAAAATGGAGTTGTTGAGAGGAAAAATAGAGTTCTAGAGGAACTCGCGAGGACTATGCTAAATGAGAGCAAGTTTCCAAAATATTTCTAGGCTGATGCAGTTCACACAGCCTGTTATGTAATTAATCAAATACTACTTAGACCTACTTTTTCGAAAACACCTTATGAAATACTTAAAGGTCGAAAACCCAATATTGCTCATCTTCATGCATTCAGGTGCAAATGTTTTATTTTAAATAATGGTAAAAGATCCTTAGGAAAATTTGACTTGAAAGCTGATGAGGGCATATTCTTAAGGTATTCATTACATAGTAAGACATTTCGCGTGTTCAATAAATATACCATGCAAGTAGAAGAGACCATTCATGTTCATTTTGACGAATCTTCTCCAAAAGAGAAGAGAAAGGTCTTTTATGATGACATTTCAGGTACACTAGAAGAAGTGCAATCCAATGACATGAATAAAATCCAACAAGATGCGGAGCAAATAGTAGAAGAACAACATCAGGATATGCCTATTGTATGGAAGACTAAAAATGATCATCCACTCGATAAGGGGTTAGGTGATATATCTACGGGGGTGGTAACCAGTAGTTCCTTACGTAATTTCTATAATTTTGTTGCATCCATATCTCAAATAGAGCCAAAGACCATCGATGAAGCCATCGAGGATGTACACTGGGGTATAGCTATGCAAGAAGTGCTAAAACAGTTTGAGTGAAATAATGTGTGGGACTTGGTCCCCAAACCATAAGATCATCCCGTGATTGGCACCAGATGGGTCTTTCTTAATAAGCTAGATGAATCTGGCTTAGTAATAAGAAATAAGGCTCGCTTAGTGGCCAAAGGCTACAACCAGGAGGAGGGCATCGATTATGATGAGACCTACGCTCCTGTAGCCAGACTTGAGGCCATTAGGATGCTCTTGTCTTTTGCATCAATCATGAATTTTAAACTTTTCCAAATGAATGTCAAAAGTGCATTTTTAAATGGATATATTCAAGAGGAGGTATACGTAGACCAACCACCAGGGTTTGAAAACTTCAAATACCCGTACCATGTGTATAAACTGAAAAATGCCCTATATGGCCTAAAACAGGCTCCTAGAGCCTAATACGATAGATTGAGTTCGTTCCTACTTGAAAAAGGGTTCGAAAAAGGTTTGGTCGACACTACTCTCTTTATCCGTAGATCAGATAATCATGTTTTATTTGTAAAATATATGTTGATGATATTATCTTCGGATCTACTAATGACATCCTTTGTAAGGAACTTTCTGAGTTGATGCAGGGGGAGTTTGAGATGTCGATGATGGATGAACTGACCTTCTTCCTTGGGCTTCAAATTAAACAAATGGAAAGTGGAATCTCCATTCATCAATCGAAGTACTGCAAAGAATTACTAAAGAAGTTTGATATGGAGCAATGCAAATATGCATCTACACCCATGGCTTCCGCATGTTATCTTGACAAAGATGAAAAGGGAAAAGCGATTGAGGTAACTAAATATTGTGGGATCATCGGCTCCAAATAGTACTAAACTTCTAGTCGCCCCGATATTATGTTTAGTGTTTGTAAAATATATGTGATTGATTAAAATGCATTAACAATAAGTCTTGAAATCCCTACATGCTTTTAAAAACATCCAGAATGCTGTATCTGATGCACTTAATCGATTAAGTCAACTAGTTAATCAATTACCTGGGCAAACATTTTAAAACTTGTCATTTTTAACTCAGGTTAATCGATTAAGGGAAGCTGTTAATCGATTAACGACATCAATATATTAGAAATAAAAGCATTTCTGGGCATTTTTCAAAACCCCATTGATCCCCTTTCTCTCATACCTCAGAGGAACAAGTCCAACATCATCCCTAAGCTTTAACCTATCCTAAACCGAATCACCCCACTCCATTTCCACTCCATAAACCGGCTTCTTCATCCCTTATACAAAATAAGAATATATCTATAAAATAAGAACAAATCCACAAAATAAACAAAAAAAAGATTGAAGAAGAAGAGAGAGAAATCATTGAAGAGAAGAAGAGTGAAAGAGTGATAAAATGAATGTAAAAAGTAGAGAGAGAATGAATGATGAGACATGAATGAAAAATATGGAAGAGAAGAAGACCCACTTCATTTTTGGAGAGTGGAAAATTCATCCGAAATTCAAATCTCTTCATTAAGAAAATAGTAATTCTTTTGAAAGAAAAATATATAAACAAAATAAGAGATGCACATAGAGTAAAAAACTAACCTACATAAATGCTTCAAGGGAGGCAAATCACTCTTGGAATAAGGAACACATCTACAAAATAAATGAAAAAATCATTAAAAAATCAGTAAGAACATATGTAGAAATATAAAAAGATCTATAAAATATGAACATAGCTACAAAGTAAGAACAATTCTACACAGTAAACAAAAAACAATGAAGAAGAAGAGAGATAAATTGTTGAAGAGAAAAATAGTGAAAGAATGATGAAATGACGAGTGAAAAGTAGAGAGAGAATGAGTGATGAACCATGAGAGAAAAATATGGAAGAGAAGAAGACTCACTTCATTTTTGGAGAGTGAAAAAGTCATCCGGATTTCAAATCTCTTCATTGAGAAAATAGTGATTCTTTTGAAAGAAAAATCTCTAAACAAAATAAGTGACGCACATAGAAAAAACTAACATGCATAAATGCTTCAAGGGAGACAACTCACTCTTGGAATAAAGAACACATCTACAAAATAAATGAAAAAATCATTGAAAAAATCAGTAAGAACATATCTAGAAATAAAAAATAGTTCTACAAAATATTCAGATATCTACAAAATAAGAACATTTCTACACAATAAACAAAAAAATAATAATGAAGAAGAAGAGAAGTAATTTGTTGAAGAGAAGAAGAGTGTAAAAGTGAAAAATGAAGGAGAGAAAAGTAGAGAGAAAAAGATTTGAATGTTATTAATGAATGTTTTTAATTTTATGTGTGAGGTTGTACATTAAAGAAGTGAGACATTTTAAGCGGGAAATTTTT
Source organism: Lupinus angustifolius (assembly GCF_001865875.1). Lineage (NCBI taxonomy): Eukaryota > Viridiplantae > Streptophyta > Magnoliopsida > Fabales > Fabaceae > Lupinus > Lupinus angustifolius. The sequence continues at coordinate 152,044 of NC_032012.1, forward strand.
GCATAAGTTGATGACATGTGTCCCTAGTTGATATGACAATTTTTTATAGTTATATAAGTAATAGATTTTGTATGACAAATGTCTATGACCAATTGGGTATGTCACTTATGATCACAATATCATATTTAACATATATATAGGATGTAAAGCTTATTTCAATGATATAAGCCTTGAGATTCATTAATTTTACCGTGTAATATTTATATGAGGTTAATGTAAAGATTTATACATATTCAATATATCATTTGCACTTTATTTTTATTTAAGAGTCAATAATGATTAAATAGTGATGATTTAAGAGCCAATAATGGTTTAATGACCGGTATTATTAGTGTACCATACCACTATTGAGAGCGGTTTACCAGTTGAACGAGCCGACACAAAGTTTTTATAATACTGATATGAGTTATAAGAATATGCTACTATTCTAGTATACACATATTTAAATTTGATAACTACTAGTATATAGCTTACATCAGATTAGAAGAGGAAATAAGATTTCAAATTATAAGAATATTATTTTTTAATTCTCTTAAATGCAGTAATTTTTTTAAGTTCATTATAAAATTTATTAAATTATATAGCTGTGTGATAATGACCTTGTAATTACATGTGTTACAATTTGAAAATATCTATTTTAGTACTATTTGATGACAAAAATAGCATAATTTAATTTATCGAAATATTACACATTATTTTGTTGGACATATAATTTAAAATTATCTACTTTTGTAATAACGTCAATTCATTCTATTTATAATACGATCAATTTGAAAAGACACATTATTTTTGAATCTAAAATAACTGCATATGGAAATTCACACAAGTAAAACACATTAATTCACACCATAAGGAAATGTCACCTCCTTCTTTGATTACAAATTTGGCAATTAATTGTGAGCCTTAATTTGAATCTCAATCAAGGCAATTCAAGACATTCATTTTCCACCTAACCAAATTATTTTTTGAGTTAAGATAAAACAATTAAATTAAAATAAGATAAAAAGATAATTTTTTTAACAAACATACAATTGTTGATCTTTATTCTTTTCGAGTTCATATTTAAGAATAGAATAATATGATTATAAGAATAGAATGATTTGAGTTACATAGCATTAAATAATCATTTAGTACATAAATGTTTTATTGTGTTTTACCTTCTTGTCCAACGAAAACTATGTCTAGTACTCTTACAACTTAAAAGATTTATTTACTTGATATTATGAGTTGTAATTTCAATTTCTCTCTCCAAGATTCCTTGTACATCACATATTCACTAATACCTCACACCCTTGGAAAACAACCTTTCCAAGTATTATCTTCCCTTTCTCAGCACACCCTTGTGATGAAAAGTTTACAACAAGATATGAAGATAACTTTCTAGGGAAATGATTGCATTACAAGATATAAATTTGCTATAACTTGAAATCATATTGCTCTTTATACTCATAGTAGACAATGCTTAATATGCGTTTAGGTTTCTAAAACTTTAGAACATGCACTTAATGTAACTTCAGAAAATTTTGAAAGTTTGGAACAAAGGTTAAATAAGGAAGTGCAACGAATTGTAAGTGAAAGTTGTGAAAGTTTGGATGATTAAGTGTTGGAACATGGTTTGTTGAAAACCATTAGTGAGAACTTTTGGGTGTGAAATCTAAAAAATTCTCAAGTCCCACATAGAAAAGTTTTGAAAAACAAAGTCTCAAGTCCCACATTGTAGAGATGAGGAACATGAAAAAAATCTCATGTTATAAATAGAGGCTTTCTTCCCTCATTATAACTTGCCCCAAGTTGAATACGTTTTCATTCAACTTTTTCTTTCTCCCTCATATTTTCCGCCTATGCATTTCCGGCAAACTTCTCCCCCTTTCTTTCCATGACACTATGAATTGGCACAGGCAACCAAATTGTGGGAATTTCGAGAACTGACACTAGTAGTCAGTATTGAGGGAAAAGAATTGGCACAAATAGCCAAATTGTGGGCATTTCGAGAACTAACACTGGTAGTCAGTATCGTGGGAGGAGAATTGACACTGTTAGCCATATTGTGGAAATTTCGAGAAATGACATTGGTAGCCATATTGTAGTGGGTGTATTCGAGATTGGTTTTTACAGTACAGTAAGAATTCGATAACAGAGAACTAGCCTGTTTTATCCTAGGGACGACGTGCTTGATAGTCTGCTTGCACATTTTGGGTAGTGTCACGAAACGTCTTAAAGAGAGCGACTTGGTCGTGACTCAGCCAGTAAGTATTATTTCGTGTCATTTATAATTGTTGCAAGCTACGTTAACAACAATTTTAAGATGTTTCTACTGCAATGACATTCATAGATAATATTACTGGACCGAATAACTATGACCTGAACAAACCATTTCGGTTTGATGGGACAAATTTCAAACGTTAGCAACATAAGATGAAATTTTTCCTCATTATGAGAAAATTTGCCACGTTTTGAAAATCAATGTCCTAATGCTGCTGAAGAAAGTTGTAAAAAAAAGAAGAATAAACTAGCTATTAATATAGCTCTATGGAATGAAAATGATTACTTTTATGAATTTCATTTTGAATGAGTTGTCAGATGGTCTCTATAATTACTATAACCCATATAAGTATGTCAAATTAATTTGGTATGCACTTGAGAAATAAAGAAATATGATATTGAGGAAGTTAAGATAAAAAATATATGATGTTACCACTACCTCAAGTATCAAATGACTGATAATAAATCAGTAGAGTCTCAGTCCTATGAGATACATAAAATTGCTCATAAAATCATTTCCAATGGTATGACCCTAGAGAGTTAAACTCACAGAGCCTATGAATGTATATTCTTTGCGTATGCTGTAAACAACAAGGCATGCAAGTTTTATGACCTTAACGCAAAATGATCACTGAGTCTAACGATGTTGACTTTAATAAGAAGAAATTCCTTTTTAAATTGATGAATAATAGGGGCACATCAACTAGTCACATACATGTGATTAGAGATGATGATAAAAAAAATGAAAGGTTTGAAATAGAACCTAGCAGAAGTAAGAAAGCGATAACTGCTAAAGAGTATGACTTGATTATATTGTCTATATATTAGAGGAGAATCCATCAACTCTCCAAGAAATTGAGATGATAACATTAACAACAGCCAATGAAGAAGCGTTAGCTGAGAAGTTTGCTTGTAGGGATTCCTCTATGGGAAAATTGATACCAGTTGCATTGATCCATTGTGATAGTATCATGACTATTGCAAAAAAATGAGAACCACTTTTATAACGGTAAAGAAACGACAAACTTGTCATAAGTACAACACCATTAGAGAGTTAATCTTTACAAGAGTTATTAGAGTGGATTATGTACACATTGAGAATAACTTAGCATATCCTTTGACGAAAGGACTAGCTAGAGAGAAAGTCTATAATACTTCTAAGAGTATGTGACTATTGCTCTTAGAACGAGGATCACTGACGATGATAATCCAACCTAACTGACTAGAGATCCCAAGAAATAGGTTCAATGGGTAATAACAAGTTGTGAAGTGATATGAGAATGAACATGCTATAAAATTATGAGAAGCATGATTCCTGTAGCATATGTAAGGATGAGTTAAAACTCTTAATGAAATCTATACTCCAATTGGAGTGGAGTACCTAGGCTACAAGAGTACTCTTGATAGACTCACCTATGTGAATGTGGAAGTGAGGACCACTCCCTATGAAATTTTGGGGCATAAATTTCTAGAACGTTCACTATACTGGGATAGACGTGCATGACCTTTAAAGCACGGGTTTTACATAATACATCTTTGAAAAGGTTGTGTGTGGTTTGATGCTGGAGATAGAGTTCAAGACTACGAGTCACTCTAGTAAAATCTGGATGTAATTCACTATGCAAAGGGTCAAGTTGCATGACACCTTTGTTTATGCACAATCTTATTGAGACCACACAAATATTCTCGGAAATCGTCTTTTAACTTCAAGTGGGGGATTGTTGGAACATGGTTTGTTGAAAACCATTAGTGGGAACTTTTGGGTGTGAAATCTAAAAAATTCCCAAGTCCTACATAGAAAAGTTTTGAAAAAAAGTCTCAAGTCCCACATTGGAGAGATGAGGAATATGAAAAAATCTCATGTTATAAATAGAGGCTTTCTCCCCTCATTATAACTTGCCCCTAGTTGAATGCATTTTCATTCAACTTTCTCTTTCTTTCTGTGGCACTAAGAATTGGCACATGCAACCAAATTATGGGATTTTCGAGAACTGACACTAGTAGTCAGTATTGAGGGAAAAGAATTGGCACATGTAGCCAAATTGTGGGCATTTCGAGAACTGACACTGGTAGTCAGTATCGTGAGAAGAGAATTGGCACGGGTAGCCATATTGTGGGAATTTCAAGAAATGGCATTGGTAGCCATATTGTGGTGGGTGTATTCGAGATTGGTTCATACGGTGCAGTAAGAATTCGATAATAGAGATCTGAGTTGTTTTATCCTGGGGACGGCGTGGCTGATAGTCTGCTTGCACATTTTGGGCAGTGCCACGAAACATCTTAAAGAGAGCGACCTGATCGTGACTCAGCCAGTAAGTATTATTTCGTGCCATTTATAATTGTTGCAAGCTACGGTAACAACATTAAGTGTCACGAAATGGGTGTTCCTTGGCCTTTAAATAAGCTTCCAATAAGCCAATATACCCTTACACGAAGGTGGGACACGATTGGAATGAAACCCATTTAGTTTGGATGAAAGCTGTTGAGTTTGGATTTGAAAATATGTTTTAATAGCTATGTGTAGTCGATTACTGAAGCATGTAATCGATTACCAAAATATTTTTGCAATTAAGTATCTAGTTACATTAAAATAAGAAATTACGAGGAAGATAAGATTACTTAATACATATTTTTCTTCTCTATTTGTCATTTATTTTTGTTGTTGTAAGTGTGTCTTCATGTTTCATTCCAGAATATTGATGCAGCCATAGAGGATCTGAAAAGTAATAACTGTAATAAATAATATTGTAAAATAATTGACGAAATTACTAATTAATCACAATCCCATAAAGGCCAAGTTAGGAAGCTCACAATTGTGTAAACCTCGGTTGTTTGTGTTTAGCAAATTTATATATATATATATATATATATATATATATAGAAATTACACAGTACCAAAAATTAAGGAGGATAATAACGTGAAAATTAATATAAGTAATAGAGTATTAAAAAAAAAAAGTCCCAACTGTAAACGTTACTGGTTGATTAAACCCAACCACCCCTAGGTTTAGTGTCTTGTTACTCAGGATTTTGAAAATTGTTTTAAATTAACTAAGATTTTTCCAATTATTTTCAAAATTGTTTTTCCACTTATTGAGCCTTGCTACTAAACTATTCAGAGAGCCTAAGGATAGAAGTACCTATTGAAGACTTATAAACTATCTGCCTTGAAGCTTGCTCTTCTTTCTCTACAAAGTCTTCCTCATTTTTCTTCCTTTTATGATCTTGATGTATTCATAAAAAAAATATGCCAAGATTAGGAGCAAGACCTTCTTCAAAACATATAGGATGAATAATCGATTAAGAGTTGAAATTGAGTTAGGGTTTCAAAAAGGGGGAAAGCAGGGTAAGTGATTTGAAGAGGAATTGATGGGTTAGAAGATAAGAAGAAGTATGGATATCGAATAGAGTTGCTTGAAATTCAATTTAGAGATGAAAAACAGGACACATTTGAGGATGAAGGGAATTTCAAGATAGAACACACGAGGTAAACCTAAAACAGAATTGAACTAAAACTGTACTTGAATATGTCATGTAACTGGAATTAATCGATTAAGTTTTGAGTTAATCGATTAAAAAGTCTGAAAAATTAACATAGATAATCGATCAAGTCCCCATTTAATCGATTAACACTCTTAATAATTTCTTAGGTAATCGATTAAAACACATAAGAACTGATTAAATAAGTCATTATCTCTGATTTTAGCACAATTCAGATTAATTAAGGGTTTGCTAAGAATCCACTAGAAAGAGCCTATCCTAATCATTTAATACACAGAAAGCCATATCCAAAACACATGAAAACATATACAATCAAGAATTCATGCATTTATTGGCGATAAGTGTGATTCTTTAGGATTAGCTAGATATCTAGTATACATGTAAACACTAAGCATGATATCAGGCATAATAGATGATAAAAACAGTAAAGAACTAATCATGCCTCTTATTTTGTTACATCAATAGCCTTTATCTTTTTCATCCTTACCAAGATAACAATAAGTTGCCATTTGTTGAAGTTTCTTTCACCTTTCTTCAAGTTCTTGATTTGTCTCTTTCTCCTTCTTGCATAACATTTGGTCTTTTCAATATGCATCCTAAAGGGCACATGTAAAATCATCACAAATACCTTTCCCCTCTTCTTTTGAAGATGGCTCATCAAATGTAAAAATGTATAAATTTTTCCATGGTCATTTATCTTACAATATAGTAGACTTGTTATACTATTTCATGATTAGAATATCCTAGAAATATTTCTCCATTCTTTTTTGAATCAAATTTGCTTAATTTTTTTTTACAATTATTTAAGATGAAACATTTGCATCCAAAAGCATGTAAATGATAAATATTTGGTTTTTGGTCTTAAAAAAGGTTTTATAGGGGGTTTTCTAAAAAATATGGTTTCACTATGATTTTATTAATAAATTATCTATGTTACTTGAAATGACGCAACACATAGAGTTAGAAGAGATACTTTATTACCTTTTGTAACACAATTTATCATTTTCCAATCTTTCTAACTTCAAACATTTGACTTTGAAAATTTTCTCCATAAGTTATATTCTCTTTTCCCTAGGTGAAAGCTCGATGAATCTTGATCATATCACCGAAAATGTGCCTAAAGCATTCGTTCTCCATGTACCATTTGATGTCCATATTGTGAAGAATATCTTACTCCTGACCTTGACACAATTTTGATAAATATAGTAAGATCACAAAAAGAAGAAAAAGGAAGAAGACTATGAAAACATAGAAAATTCAAGCTTCAAGGATATTAGAGTTTAAGTCTTAAATAAGTACTTCTATCCTTATGCTCAATTTATAATTAGTAGCAATGCTCAAAGAAATCAAAATTATTTTCATAAGAATTGGATAAGTCTTTATACAATGTCAAAAATGCTAAGTAATGAGTTACTTGACCTAAGTAACAAGTTATTAGATTTGTAACATGTTACCTGAATTGTGTGACAGTTGGTAACAAGTTACTGAAACTACGTAACATTCTAATCGTGTCTCCTCTTGATGGAAGGTTATTTTGGCTGATTGGAATCCTATTTAAAGGCATTAAGACATTCAATTAACATACAATCCATACACAAATCATAGAACAATTTTTCATAACTTAGTAAAATAATTTAAGTACTATTTGGCAACTTTTTCCCCAAATTTTCAAATTTTCTAAGGTTGCTTTAATTGCTTAAGTTCTAAACTTTCAAAAATATAAGAACTTTGTTTAATAAGTATGTATTGTGAGAAAAAGGATTCCAAGTTATAGCATTGTCAAAAATTGTAAAGACAATCCTGCCATTGATATATTCTTCATCTTGTTGTAAAATTTTCATCACAAGGGTGTATTGAGAAGGGGAAAAGAGTTCAATTGGAAATGGTGTTTCCCAAGAGTAGATAGTTGTGAGTGTGTAAGGTACAAGGGTCTCGAGGAAATAATATGTAGTTGAAACTCAAATTATCTAGTGGAAAAATATCTTGTGTGATAAGAGTACTGGATATAACTTTCGGTGGACAAGAAGGTGAACCAATATAAAATTATCTATGTACTCTTCTTCTTCTGCTCTCTTTGTGTATTTACTTTTAGTGTTTAACTTGGTTTATTTTTGCATCAACATTCCAATGCACAAACATTTTGATATTAAAGTAGAAAAATCAGCCATTTCTCCCAACAACTAATTCACTCCCCTCTTAGTTGCTATTTAATACTTACACATATATCATTAGGCACACCTAAAAAAGAAATTTGCTTGCATGTCTTGGGTACCCTAATGATCTTGGGTCCCTTAGTATTAGTTACCTTGGGATCTTCTCCCTTAGAAATCCACATATATTGTCCATTTGGCATACCATACATACTAATATGACATGAACTTAAAGTATGACCATGCACACCATAATAGAAACACGTAGGAGACTTATGATATGAAATTTTCGAAAAATCTACCCCTTTCTTGTAATATTTGTTCTTTGCATGTGTATAACCCAATCCAGACCTATTTCCAAACTTTCAAATTTTATGAAGTTGCTTTAAGTGCTTAAGTTCTAAACTTTCAAAGATATAAGAACTTTGTTTACTAAGTATGTATTGTGAGAAAAAAGGATTGCAAGTTATAGCATTGTCAAAAATTGTAAAGGCAATCCTGCCATTGATATATTCTTCATCTTGTTGTAAACTTTTCATCACAAGGGTGTATTGAGAACGAGAAAAAAGTTCACTTGGAAATGGTGTTTCCCAAGGGTAGATAGTTGTGAGTGTTTAAGATACAAGGGTCTCAGGGAGAGAATTTATAGTTGAAACTCAAATTATCTAGTTGAAAAATATATTGTGTGGCAAGAGTACTGCATATAACCTTCGGTGGACAAGAAGGTAAACCAATATAAAATTATCTGTGTACTCTTCTTCTTTTACTCTCTTTGTGTATTAACTTTTAGTCTTTAACTGGGTTGATTTCTACATCAACATTCCACTACACAAACATTTTGATATTAAAGTAGAAAAATCAGCCATTTCTCCCAACTAATTCACTCCTCTCTTAGTTGCTATCTAATACTTACACATATGTCATTAGGCACACCTACAAAATAAATTTACTTTAGTGTCTTGGGTATCCTAATGATCTTGGGTCCCTTGATATTAGTTACCTTGAAATCTTCTCCCTTAGAAATCCACATATATTGTCCATTTGGCACAACATACATACTAATATGACATGAACTTAAAGTATGACCATGCACACCATAATAGAAACAAGTTGGAGACTTATGATATGAAATTTTCGAAAAATCTATCCCTTTCTTGTAATATTTGTTCTTTGCATGTGTATAACCCAATCCAGACCTATTTCCAACATTTCTAGATGTAGCAAGTACGTTGTTTAAGTTGTGACTACTTGTGAAATTTGCAACTTTATCTTTAAAACTTTTTTTCTCTTTTTTTCCAAAGAAAGTGCATTTTTCACAAGTTTGGGTCACATTTAATTTAGTAGAAAAATCATATGAAGAGTTAGCATAGTTAAGATCTAACATTTCATTTTCTAATTTAAGCTCATCAATAAAATTTTGCAATTCACATATTTTCTTTTCATGTTCCAAAATTCACATTTTGTCATCTGCATACTTTTTTGTTAACTTTTTAAGTTCTTCATGCATTTCAATATAAGATCCATATAGTATATCATACGCAAGGGAATTATCAGAGTTACAATCAGAATCGGAAGACCTTACCTCACTAAATTCACCTTGCTCACTAATTCGGCAAGACTTATGATTTTGCGCTATAAGGCATAGCTTGGTCGATTATTCATCTTTCGAGGTGCTAGATATTGTGTCCTCTTCGGGTACATCCCAAATGATATACGCCTTCTTGGTCTTGATATCTCGAGAGTCTTTCTTTTCATGCTCAACCTTCTTGAGATAAGTAGGATATGGGTACTTCATGTGCCCTACTTTTCCACACTCATGGCAAGTTAATTTGTCTTTGTGATACTTGCCCTTCTTGATTGGGTCTTTTGCATCTTCTTCTTGAAACTTTATGAATCCTCCCTTCTTTCTTAATAACTTTATGAATTTTTTGACAATGAGGGATATAGTTTCATCATGGATGTTGGAATCAGACTCATCATCATCAAATCTCTCTTCTTGACTTCTTGGTTGTCATGTTCTATCAGAGTTACAATCAGAATCGGAAGACCTTACCTCACTAAATTCACCTTGCTCACTAATTCGGCAAGACTTATGATTTTGCGCTATAAGGCATAGCTTGGTCGATTATTCATCTTTCGAGGTGCTAGATATTGTGTCCTCTTCGGGTACATCCCAAATGATATACGCCTTCTTGGTCTTGATATCTCGAGAGTCTTTCTTTTCATGCTCAACCTTCTTGAGATAAGTAGGATATGGGTACTTCATGTGCCCTACTTTTCCACACTCATGGCAAGTTAATTTGTCTTTGTGATACTTGCCCTTCTTGATTGGGTCTTTTGCATCTTCTTCTTGAAACTTTATGAATCCTCCCTTCTTTCTTAATAACTTTATGAATTTTTTGACAATGAGGGATATAGTTTCATCATGGATGTTGGAATCAGACTCATCATCATCAAATCTCTCTTCTTGACTTCTTGGTTGTCATGTCCTATCAAGACATCTTATAACTTTGTTAGCCAATTCACCATTAGCAAGCACTTTATCTAATGAAAAAAAGATGATTAACAATGTGATTAAATCGCTTTTGCATATTATTAATAGATTAATATGGAAACAAGCGAAATAACTCATATTCATGTGCCAATGCATTTAATCTAGCCCGCTTGACTTCACTAGTGCCTTCGTGTGTTACTTGTAAAGTATCCCACATTTCTTTGGCACTCTTGCATTGTGAAACATTAAAGAATTCAACATCTAAAAGTGCATCAGTAATATTGTTTTTAGATTTGAAATCATGTTGCATTTTTCTCTTAACCTCATTGGTCTAGAGACTTTTTGGCTTTTCTTTAGTTTCATCTTCCACTAAATGAAGTGGAATAGAAGGTCCATTTTGTGTGGCATCCCAAATATGCATATCTATAGCCTTAATAAAGATCCTCATTCTGACTTTCTAGTAAGCATAGCCCTCCCTACTAAAGATAGGAGGGCGGTTGATAGAGGATCCTTTACCACTGAAAGGATTTGTAGAGCCCACAGTGTATATCCTTGGGATTATACGAATTTGTAGAGCCCACAAAACTTAATCGATTAAGTAGTTCTTGTTTCTTGATAAACTTGTTTTCTTTAAACACCAAGATGCAAAAATTTGAGTAAACTTGTATGCACTCTACAAGATGATAATATAAAGTTAATGACACATAACAAAATATGCAATTAACTCTGAGAGATTTGAATGGCAAGTAAAAGGAATCAAACAATGCAAAAACATAAAGAGTTAAGGGATAAGGAAAATGAGACGACGAATTATCCTGGTTCGATTGCTAATTCATATACAATCTACATCTAGACTTCCCCTTATAATATTGGGAGATTTTCTTCACTGTGGAGCAAATGTTTTACAAACACACTTCCACCACTTCTAATGGCTTGCCTTCACCCACTTCAAATGGCTCCTCACCACTTCTAATGGACGGCTCCACCACTTCTAACTTCTCTACAAAGACTCTTTTGCAGTGAACCTAACTTCTAATGGCTCCTCGCCACTTCTAACCAGGGTTTCCCAAACCTTTTCTCTTCTTCTTGGTGATTCCATACACCAAAGAGAAATGTTAATACAATTGTCTAGAATGTGTACAAATGAGTAATGCACCTAAACATACTGAATATGCATACACTTCCAGAATCTAAAACCTCTCTAAAAGTCTCACACATCCTAGGATTAAGATGTGAGATGAAAAGTTTTGTAAACTTGATTTGACTATAAAAATCTTGAAATACTTCTATAAGGATTCATCATGTATTCACTTATCTCTTTTTGTGTATCAAAACACTTTTCTCTCTTTTTTAGAAACACTTTGTAAAATCTATCTTTTGATGTGAAAGTGAAAATCAATCTAATTCCTGAATATGAGATGCAAATGGGAAAAGTTGGTTTAAATTATAGTTCTATTTTCTAATGTAGTTAATTGATTAAACACTCTACTTAATCGATTAACGATTCTTTAAAAATCAAGATTTCAGAAACTGTAACTTCCATTAGTTGATTAACCCTTAACTTAATCAATTAACGGATTCCCATTTTGCACAACTTAATCGATTAAATAAACCTTAATTGATTAATGGTTTTCTAGAAGTTACTTTGATGTGATATAAACCTCCTACATGATTTGTAAAAGTGTGATGCAACATTTTGAATGATGTGTGATTTAAACAATGTTTAATGCACCAAAACCACGTGATCATGTATTTATACATGTGCATGTAAATCATGTATGTATGTAAGGTTCATTAGTAGTTATGCACATGTTTTAGGCTGTGATGCTTCCATTAAGGTTCACCTAACCTAGACTCAACCCAATCAAACATCTTAAGACCTAAGATAACATAAAATACATTTAGCCTTCTAGATCTTCTTGAATGCTTGAACTTTTAGTGAACTTGAGCCTTGGCTTTGTTGTTTGTTGATTTGCCCATATCTTCAAGCTTGTCTTTAAACTCTGTCTTCATCAAAATCCATGTGATGCATGCTTGAATTTACACTTTTCTTGCTTGTAGGTTTTTTTAACCAAGTTTATTTGATCAGTTTCCATTTCATAAAAATATTGGAGTTGTGACAATTTTGTGTTGTGCAATATTGGGGTGCAAGAATGGAGATGATCACATTCAAGTGATTTAGGTTTATGGGTATGGAAGAAATGCTCTTACATGACCAATCTTTCATTTTTTTCAACATATTTTTTATCTCTCTCATGCGAATGCTCATTACAGGTAGTGAGGAAAAAAACTTATTTTATTTGTTGGGTTTATGGGACTAGGGCTCTTAGCTTATGTAGAGAAATAGAGGAGGGATAGAAAGGAGTTGGGAAATTATGTGAAATGTGAAGAGGGCCTAGTTAATATCTATAGGTTATGAATTAGATTAGATGTGAAGATTTGAAAATATAATTTAACATGATAAATGATGATATAAAGATTTCGGGTAGAAGTCATAATATGTTTCACCTTTTTAATGCATTATTCTTAATGGAGAGTAGATTAAAAATCAAATTAATCTAATGAAAATGTACTTAATTTTATTACTCTTTTGTTACATCTTAATTTTATTAGATATAGAAGTGAAAGCTACTTACAAAATACTAGTCAGATCAACTCACACTATCGACTCACTTAGATTTTATTACATATGATATAAATATTTGTATTCGTTTTTATTCCATATGTTTGTCAAATATTAAAATCTGATGATAAAAGAAAAATATAAGATGGTTTGGTTATTTAGGTATGTGAGATTAAGTAGATTAGGTGTTGCATATGGAGAAATTTGTTTTTGAAGGTATCCATACTTCTACTAACATGCCGTAACATTTAAGGATATACAAATAATAACATAAATGCTATCCCCACTAGTATAAATCCACATAACATAAATCGATCTTTTCCTTTACAAGGTTGCATTAATTTATTGATTCAATTTGATAACGATAGATTTCATAGAGAAATATGGATATTTAAAATTTTAAGTAACATAAGATGAAACTTTTGCATCTAGCACTATCCTGGTCATATGGATAATGAATCTGGATTGTTACTGGAATATCTTACCTAAACAATCTTTTAAGGCTTCTTAACAAATTAACATCCCTATCCAAAACCGCAACAATATTTCTATAACTTTATCTTTCCATTTTGTCCAAATCCAACTACAAGAATGCATGAAATATCCATAGGTTCCATCATCTTAGTGATCCAATATCGACGAGCCTCAATTATCACTATACTTGTGATTAGCCATAGACTCTCAACCAACTCCATTGTCCATCCTCAATCATCAAGGGAACTTAAGAACATCTATCTTTGATCAAAAATTATTTTAAAAGTTATTATCTCCAATTACACATAAAGCTAATAAACACATATTGAAAAACAATTCAACATGTGTTAAATGTATGAAATGTGTCATGGTAGCTAACTTAATACTTTTTGAAGTCTACTTGGAGAACCTTGGGAAGAATGGAGAGTGAATGAGGGACACGTAATGAAGGTGTGTTGCTGAGGTAGTGACATTCTTCATCATGCATGGAATTTGGATTACTTCATAAGTGCTGGTGGCTTCACATTTCACATTTCACATAATAATGGTCCAGAATTGTTTTATATGCTTCATTCATATATGGAATTTGCCGCTACATGATAGTATAATGTATCATTTCCAAAATAAAGTCCAAGTTCATGAGATTGAAAATAAATAAAAATCAATGATTCATGTATGAGGAAGCAATAAGTATATATGCATGATTTCCCCGTCCATGTATATCCAAAAAGAGTTGTGTAGATAAATGGCATGCACATGACACCTCAAATTTGTCAAGAAGAACACTCATCAACCTGCATGGCACCATTTATTAAGAAAATGATCTATAAATATGAGTGATCTTAGTCCCAGTTTTCATCATTGAGTGTAATCTAATATAATCAAATATGGCTAGGATGAGAGTGAGATTTCCAACCTTAGTCTTGCTACTAGGAATATTATTCCTCATGGCAGTGTCAATTGGTATTGCTTACGGAGAAAAAGATGTGATAAAGAATCATGAGAGGCCTGGCGAAAGAGAACATGAGGAGCGTGACCCAAGACAACAACCACGTCCGCGTAAACAAGAGGAGCAAGAAAGAGAGCATAGGAGAGAAGAGGAGCATGATCGTGACCCTTCACGTGGTAGGAGGGAGAGCGAAGAACGCCAAGAAGAAGAGCGTGAACGAAGGAGAGAACCTTGTAGGGAGAGAGAGCAAGAACAACAACCTCAACATGGAAGGAGAGAGGAGGAAGAAGAAGAGGAAGAGTGGCAACCTAGGAGACTACGACCTCAAAGTAGAAAGGAAGAGAGAGAGCAAGAACAAGGCTCTAGCTCAAGCTCACGTAAGCAAAGTGGTTATGAGAGGAGACAATATCATGAGAGGAGGGAGCAGAGGGATGAGAAGGAGAAAGAGCAAGATTCTCGCTCAGACTCACGCAGACAAAGGAATCCTTATCACTTTAGCTCTGAAAGATTCCAGACTCGTTACAGAAATAGGAATGGCCAAATTCGTGTGCTCGAGAGGTTTGACCAAAGAACCAATAGACTTGAGAATCTCCAAAACTACCGTATTGTGGAGTTCCAATCAAACCCTAATACTCTCATTCTCCCTAAACACTCTGATGCTGACTACATCCTCGTTGTACTCAATGGTAACTATTTGCAAGGTTTTAAATAGAGGTCGCTAACCTAAATTTAAAACCTTAGTTACTACTAGTAGTAATCATTTCCACCAATTAATTAATGAGAATGAATGATTTATTGCATTCATTATTTTGGGATTGCAGGTAGAGCCACAATCACAATAGTGAACCCTGATAAAAGACAAGCATATAACCTTGAGTATGGAGATGCTCTCAGACTCCCAGCTGGAACAACTTCTTATATCCTTAACCCAGATGACAACCAGAACCTTAGAGTAGTCAAGCTCGCAATACCTATCAACAACCCTAGCAATTTTTATGTAATGTTCTTTCTGATATCCTATCATATTATCTTTTATTATTATATCATCTCACTTTCTATGGCACCCATTTCATATTTTACACCATTAAATTTTAATTTCTTCCTCCTTTCTCTCTATCTTTGTATATGTACAGGATTTCTATCCATCAAGTACTAAAGACCAACAATCTTACTTCAGCGGCTTCAGCAAGAACACTTTAGAGGCCACCTTCAATGTATCATATCTTATCTATATTGGTTGCTCAGTTACTTATTGAGTATATATAATAATGATTACATGTTTGTTTGTTATGATTTCAAATATAGACCCGTTATGAAGAGATACAAAGGATTCTGTTAGGAAATGAGGACGAGCAGGAAGATGAGGAACAAAGGCGTGGACAAGAGCAGAGCTACCAAGATGAAGGGGTGATAGTGAGAGTATCAAAGGAACAGATCCAAGAATTGAGAAAACATGCTCAATCTTCATCAAGAAAAGGCAAACCCTCTGAATCTGGCCCCTTCAACTTGAGAAGCAATGAATCCATATATTCAAACAAGTTTGGCAACTTCTATGAGATCACCCCAGAGAGAAACCCTCAAGTTCAAGATTTGGATATCTCTCTCACCTTCACAGAAATTAACGAGGTATATTATATATATCACACTGTAAATAATCATACACAATTCCTTCTACTTATTCACTAGTGTTGAGTTTTGGACACCAATATTAATACTAATGATTTAATTTTGTTTTGTTTATTTTAGGGAGCTTTATTGTTGCCACATTATAACTCAAAGGCCATATTTATAGTCGTGGTTGATGAAGGAGAAGGAAATTATGAATTGGTGGGTATTAGAGATCAACAACGACAACAAGATGAGCAAGAAGAGGAAGAGGAAGAAGTGAGAAGGTACAGTGCTAGATTATCAGAAGGTGACATTTTCGTAATTCCAGCAGGTTATCCAATTTCTGTGAATGCTTCCTCAAATCTTCGCTTGCTTGGATTTGGCATCAATGCTAATGAAAACCAGAGGAATTTCCTCGCAGGTACAATAAAAATTATTCTATTCAACACCATAAATTGTATATAAGTATATTTTACTTAAACCCAAACAAGTAGCTTAAAAGGTATATACATGATGATAAAATTCATCGCCAGATCACCAACTATATCCTTGGACATAGCTAATATGGCAACAAAATCTACTTTTGGCATAAATACATCAATATAAAAATATATATTTGTTTTATGACTTTGGTTTTGGCATTACTAACTCATATTGTTATGTTTGAAAATTATTGAAAATTGAAAGGTTCTGAAGACAATGTGATAAGTCAGTTAGATAGAGAAGTTAAAGAGCTCACATTCCCTGGTTCTGCTCAAGATGTTGAGAGATTAATCAAGAACCAACAACAATCTTACTTTGCAAATGCTCAGCCTCAACAAAAACAACAAAGGGAGAAGGAGGGAAGGCGTGGAAGAAGGAGTCTCATCTCTTCCATTTTGAGCACTCTTTACTAAGCTTCTATAAAAACTACTATTATGTAAGAGCTCATAGTGAGCCACGAGTGAATAATAAAACTAGAGTTGTACCTTTGTACTATTATTAATAAAAATCTACCTTAAAAGTTTTGCATGCAGTGACCTTCATCAATGTATGCTCTTAACTAATTGACTAATATATATATATATATATACTTGTTGCACTCATTTATTGATACTGCATTTGCTTCTCACTTAAAAGAACAAGAGTTTCACATACTTCTCAACTAAATTATTTTAATTTTCAAAATGAATTCAAAATAACAACTCAGATCATAAGCCCTTAAGCTTTTTTGTTTTAGTTTCTTCTTTAGAAGTATCATAGTTAATATCTCATATTATCATCCAAAGGTTTTATTGAATTTTATTTGACTTTATTTAATTGATTATTGTATATATTAAGAAAATGTGTTTATATATTTATGAAATAAATTTCAGAAATTATAAACGACTAGAACTAGATCACAATGGTAAAATAATATATCAGGAAAAAAAAAATAAGAAATAATTATGTTGATATGAATTGTTTTATGAAATATATGATGCAAGAAATCAAAATATGATTATGTTTTATACATTTATAGATCGAAATAAGAAGTTTATGAGACGATGTTTATTTTGTGAGAATAGTCCAAGTAAAACTACATTGTCAAAATATAATATACAATATGTATTGATACTTTTATAATATTTTGGATGATAATTTGAGAAAAGTGGAGACAAAAATTTGTTAATAGCATATTATGTAGTAATATGACTTTCCATTTGTCTAATTCATATTACAATTGGGTTATTTATTCATGCGAAACAAGAAATGAATTTGTTTGATGGAATGATTATTATATAAATTAGGTTCAACATATATTTCACGTACTTCTGTCATTATTACCAAATAGCATTTTTGTATATATACACATTATTAAATAAACACACAATAATAAAAACAGAATAAAAATTGATTTGGGGATTTAGGGTTGAAGTTTAAAATTGATTTGGGGACTTTTGTTAAAATTGAGTTGGGGTTTTAGGTTAAAATTGATATGGGTTTAGATTAAAACTTGATTTGGGATTTTAGGTTAAAAATTGATTTGGGAGTTTAGGTTAAAATTGATTTGGGGTTTAAATTAAAAATTGACCTGAGGGTTCAAAATAAAATTAATTTGGGAGTTTACGTTATGATTGCAAAAGGGGACAAACCATATGGCTGGTTGGGCATACAACTGCCGTTGGCAGTGGCAGCGGCGCTCGCATTGACGCTGTCAACAATAATGGTGATTTTTATTTTTTTTATCACCACAACTCAATAGTGAATGCACTTTATAATAAAGAAGAAAAAGGAAGACAAGTGAATGTAATACCTCTTTAGAGTTGAAGAAGAATGAAGAAACTAGTGTTGAGTTCTTATCAGTTGTTGTATTCACCTTACTCTTTTCTTTTAGTCTTTGCCTCCTCTCCTTTTCAAAAAAATAAAAAATCTAAGTGTGTCTCATTGTAAAAATTAGGGTTGCCTCCTCCCTCTCTTTCTTCTCAAAATATGAATCTTTCCCTTTGTTTCTAAAAACAAGGATTATATAGGGGGGATTAGGTTAGGAAACCTAATGTAGATGGGCTCCAACAAGCTCAAATGGTCACATCCTTTTAATCTTATTCATTATTACTATTTACTCAACAACTTATTATTTTTTATTTTTTTGGAAAAAACAAATTACCCCGACCAAAATTGAGTGCTTATAGTTGTTCCTCTTTACTTTCTTCTTACTAGATAATAGGAGTGACGAAAGTTACTAAAGTTATCATGGTGAGAAGGAAACAAAGATAAAAAGACCAAATTTTGACTGGGAAGTAACACATATAAGGAAAATTTTCAAAGACGATGCTTCATATCACAATAAACGAGACCACTTGAGGGTAAAAAACGCAACATGAGACCATTGGGGGGAGGGGAGGGGTCGTGCAAAGATAGAGCACAAGACCACTAGGGTCGAGTGCAAAGAAAGACCATAGGAACGCTCGAATAATGAGGAACTCTGCATCGAAAACAAAATGATACCACTAGGGGGTCAAAAGACACAACATGAGTCCACTTGGGGTCAGGTGCAAAGAGAGACCACGGGAACACACGAATAATGAGGAACTCTGGGTCGAAAACAAAATGAGACCACTGGGGGTCACAAGACACAACACGAGACCATTGGGGGGTCGGGTGCAAAGAGAGACCACAGGAATGCACAGATAATGAGGAACTCTGAGCCGAGAACAAAATGAGTCCACTAGAGGGTCACAAGACACAACACAAGACCAGTGGGGGGTTAGGTGCAAAAAGAGACCACGAGAACGCACTGATGATAAGAAACTTTGGGTCGAAAACAAAATGAGACCATTGGGGGGTCACAAGACACAACACGAGACCACTTGGAGGTTGGGTGCAAAGAGAGACCATAGGAACACAAAGATAATGAGGAACTATGGATCAAAAATAAAATGAGACAATTGGGGGGTTACAAGCCACAACATGAAACCACTAGGGGTTTGGGTGCAAGGTGGACCACGAGAACATACATATAATGAGGAACTTGAGTCAAAAATAAAATGAGACCATTGGGGGTCAAAAGGCACAACACAAGACCACTAAGGGGTTTGGGTGCAAGGAGGACCACGAGAACACATGGATAATGAGGAACTTTGGGTCAAAAATAAAATGAGACAACTAGAGGTCAAAAGGCACAACACGAGACCACTATGGAATTTGGGAGCAAGGAGGACCTCAGGAACGCATAGATAATGAGGAACGCTGGGTCAAAAATAGAATGAGTCCATTAGGGGTGAAAAGGCACAATATGAGACCACTAGGGGTCTGGGTGCAAGGAGGACCATAGGAATGTATGGATAATGAGGATATATGGGTTAAAAATAAAATGAGACCACTAGGGGGTCAAAAGGCACAACACGAGACCACTGGATGGTCAAAAGGTACAACACGAGACCACTGGGGGGTTTGGATGCAAGGAGGACCACGAGAACACACAAATAATGACGAACTTTGGGTAAAAAATAAAATAAGTCCACTGGGGGTCAAAAGTCACAATACGAGACCATTGGGGGGTCTGGGTGCATGGAGGACCATTGGAACACAGAGATAATGAGGAATTTTGGGTCAAAAATAAAATGAGACCACTATGGGGTCAAACGGTACAACAGAAGACCACTGGGGGGTCTGGGTGCATGGAGGATCACATGAACGCACGAATAATGAGAAACTTTGGGTCAAAAATAAAATGAGGCACTTGGGGACAAGACTTTTAGCCATGCATGTATATGATGGTACAAATGCAAATGATGCATGAGTTATGTGAAGATGTTTGACGATGCATATATGATATTTGGTTTCGCATATGCGAATAACTTGATTATCATTATGAAGTTTGATTGATATGAAACCATAACGCTTTCTCGGTAGACAACAACTAATCAAACCAATATTGATCAAGTTCTCTTTTTTTCTTCTTTTTTTATTTTATTTCTGTTTCTTTTTTTCTTCTTGGAATCCCCTTGGGGTAGTGCCTTCTTTCCTTACAGAAAAATACATCATCTGTTCCTCATTGATATACACCTCGAGACTTAGTTCCAATGAGTTTTGTTTACTTGAATCACTAGTGAAAGACACCATCATAAGAGTTACTTGATTATATTGTTCGAACATCATATTTATATATCTTGAGACTTTTTTAAGTGAACATGCACACATAAATGTATATTAGGAAGATAACGCTTCTTCTACTTCAAGGAATTTTAATAGGATGATTCATGGATATATGAGCTACGAGAGGTATTACACATTACACAATTTTTGCCCCACTATAAGGTAATTGCTTTCTTCAATTGATCTCCTGAGACAGCCGAATAACTTGACCATTGTGTTTTCCTTATTTGGTACTCCCAAGAACTTTATATTTCATCACATAAAGCCTGGAACTTCTACAATTCCAACTTAATGTACAAATATGTGGAGGATTTTGGTTTACCTCAATGGTAATAGACTTTCAAGAGAATCGTCTTTTCAACCTATCATGCTTTGATTTATATCTTGATTTTTTCTTAGGTCTCCCTTTTGGGTTTTCAACCTAACAAGTTTCTCATTCATACCCTAACTTTTGCATAGGTAGCCCTTTCGGGTTTTCAACCTAACGGACTTTTCTTTTATTTGAAGTTTCTATTTTTAGTCATAGACACTTTACTGCGTAAGTGTTCATAGGTTTGGGTAAAACATTTTCATCCATGTCTTGTAAAACAAGAACAAGTTACAAAATTTTGCAAAATTTTTGGCCTAGTATAAGGTAATTTCTCACTCATCAATTGCTCTTACGAGAAGCCGAACAACTAGATCAGTTGACTTTTTTATTCTTCCCAGAACTTCTTGCTCCTTCCCACATTGCTCGAAGCTTCTATGATTCTCACTTAATGCACAAACGTGTGGAGGATCTTGGTTCGCCTCTTGTATGACAGACTTGCAAGAAAAAAATATCTTTTTATTGCTTTAACTTTTTCATAGGGCGCCTTTTCAGGTTTTCAACCTAGTAGACTTTTATTGATACCCTAATTTTTGCTTAGGTTGCCCTTTCAGGTTTTCAACCTAACATGTTTTTTTTTTCATTTTCTTTTTTTTTTCTTCTTCTTCTTCTTCTTGTTTTAGGCATAGAATCTCTTAATCGTGTTTGTCTTCACAAGTCTAGGCAACACTTTCTCATCCATATCTTGCAGGATTTATTGCTTTAACTTTTTCATAGGGCGCCTTTTCAGGTTTTCAACCTAGTAGACTTTTATTGATACCCTAATTTTTGCTTAGGTTGCCCTTTCAGGTTTTCAACCTAACATGTTTTTTTTTTTCATTTTCTTTTTTTTTTCTTCTTCTTCTTCTTGTTTTAGGCATAGAATCTCTTAATCGTGTTTGTCTTCACAAGTCTAGGCAACACTTTCTCATCCATATCTTGCAGGATCATAGCCCCCCCCCCCCTTAAGAATGCATTCTTCATAATGTAGGGACCTTCATAATTTGGGGCCTATTTTTCACGAGCATCTTCCTGATTTTGGAGGATCTTTTTAAGCACCAAGTCCCCAACTTCAAATTCTCTAGGACGAACCTTCTCATCATAAGCTCTCGCCACTTTATCTTGGTATAATTGACCATGGTGAATGGTCTCCAACCTTTTCGTCAATTATGTGCAATTGCTTTTACTTTAGTTTAACCCATACTGAACCTTCTTACTCTACTTCCATCAAGACTCTTAACAAGGAAATCTCTACTTCTATGGGCGAAACAACTTCCATCCTGTACATCATTGTTGTCTATGGTGTCCCACATATTCGTCCATTAGGGATAACTTATGACTTTTATCCGCACCATCGACTAAAACATCAATGATATCATTTTCAAGCTTGCTTTGTTCAAATCTCTGTAGTCTACACACATTCTCAGTTTCCCTCAATTGCTTCGTTACCTCTTCTTTTAATCCTCCATCCTCTTCTCCATCACCAACTCAAAGGGATCATTATCAAGTACCGCAAAAGTAATTGATAAGTGTTCAAGTACCCTATAACTGGACAAAGTCTTTACAAAATTGTGATACATGTATTGATTTGTGAATCATCGTGGAAAAAATGAGACACAAAATATGGATGTTCACAAAGGTATGGAAAAATGATAAATATATAAGAGTGAAGATGATAAGAATGGATGAATGAGGAAGAATAATTAGATAGTTATGCAAATTCACTAAGATATTGTCTCAAGTAACATAAATATAAATCCAAAGAAAATTCAAAGCATATGAATTACAACATAATTAAATAATTATTATACAATTATGTCAATCATTGACTTAGACTACCATTTTTTAAAGGATCATTGTCTTCGTCAGGAAGGATGACATAGTTTATGAATGATTTATCCTCCTCCAAGGCACTGATGGAGAGGTGGAGATAAGGATCAGTGATAGAACCCTTCTCTTCTTCCTATCATTTATGTCGACACCTAGATTCCTTCGTTTTGTGAATTGTTAGTATTCATTGTTGTTCGAGATCTGATGTTGAAAACATGAGTTTGATCAGCGTTTTTTTCCTAAGATGTACAATGATTCCAATTTTGAATTTGTAACTCCCAAAGAATTTGGTTTAAAAAATTATTTTGAGTTATTGAAACTATTTCCTGTTATGAAACGAAGAACTTAA
Organism: Lupinus angustifolius; assembly: GCF_001865875.1. Lineage (NCBI taxonomy): Eukaryota > Viridiplantae > Streptophyta > Magnoliopsida > Fabales > Fabaceae > Lupinus > Lupinus angustifolius. Next base: position 175,247 of record NC_032012.1, read on the forward strand.
TGACTATAATTATAATAATGTTTAAAAAAACTCAGTATGCCTAGACTTTTAATCACATAACTAATTTATTGTTATTTGGATGAAGTCATGATTGAAGCAATCATGCCAAATGCTTCAAGACACATTGCAAATCATAAGAATGCATTACAATTTCAGTACAAGATACAATCAACCATTTGCATCAACCAAAACAATACATCATAGCTAATCAAAAGTTCCACTTTGTTCATCATGTTTATGAGCAAACTTATTGACAACTGAATTCATCAACTATATCATTATCACCTAACTCATTTCATGAAATAAAACTTAATCTTCAATGTCAAATTAAAATCTGACTTATTCACTGGTTAGCCGATACATGAAATGATCCAGTAAGGATGAATGCCATACTTCAAGGCGAGCTACGTCAAGCACTGGAAATTCTTCCTAGGTTGCTTTAGAACCAATCTTTCTCTTTGCAAAAGATGGCAAACAGAAAGCTGCTGTATGAATCTGGAATTAAAGGAAAGATAGAAATAATCAAAAGTTAAGAAAAGAAAGTCGTACAAAGAAAGTGGGAGAATGCAAAATTTATTAGAGAAGAAGAAGCATACCTCAGAGTTGTAAAATTTCAATGGTCTTACTGCCTTCTGAAACTCTTTTTCGTCTATCGGATTTATCGGATGCTTGAAATCAACAGGAGATCCATCGGTTGAGCAAAGCATGAAACCAATCATCCCACTGAAATAAAAATAATGGAAGCAACATTAACATGGATAAAGATATAAGTACCTAGATCCCTACATAGAAAGCATATTATATAAAAATAGGTATAAGTCCAAAAACAACTTCCTGGCATTGCATGATATGTAAATTAGTCCCCGAATTTAACAAAGATATGCAAAAAAGGACCTGAACTTCGGTTCGGGTGCATAATAGTCCTTCGCCATATAAAATGTTAAAGTTGTATGGAAAATGACATGTGCAAAACAGAGTTCAGGGTCCTTTTTACACATGTTTTGAAGTCTATGGCCTGAATCGCACACCATGCGAAGTTTAGGGTGTATTTTTGAATAGTGATAGACTATTTTGCACTCAAACCATAGTTTAGGATCCTTTTATGCACAATTATGAAATTCAAGGACTGAATTGCCCATCATACTAACTTCAAGGTGTTTATGGACATTTCCCTAAAAATATTGTCATGTACATCTCACAACCTACCTTCCTAGGGGATCTAAAGAAAAAAGGATAATAAAATGCCTAATGCATTGGCATAGTGTTTGAAGTTATTTCAGTTTCACATGATCATTTTTATGGTAGAATGAGTAGGCCATGTCCATAACACTTAATCAATAATTCAAATTGTTGATCGTATCACGTGATACGGTCGCAATATTGCGGTTGCGATAACCGTTGCAACCGCATCACATCGCAATTGTTGTGTAACACCAAATCAGGACGATGCGGCTGCAACTCAATCGCATTGTGCCACATTTTGACCTCGTCGGACTGCATTTGGGCCGTACTGGACTGCATCGGTTTCAAAAATATTTTTTCATCAAAAAAAATTCACACCGCAACGGCTGCAATGTCCGCAATCACAGTCTGCAACTAAGACTGTAATCGCGTCCACACTATAAAACACTGCATATAATCAATGCATAGGAGTCTGTGTAGAAGACTTCAAATAGGAATACAGAAGAAACAAATTCGAAATTCATACCTTGGGTACGTAGGAACTGTGGTCCAAGCATAGTTAACAGAGCCTTTAAAAGTCTGACGACAATTTTCCACAATGTTCTCAATGATATCCATATGAAGCCATATACTTTCTGCCTGAGTACACACAACTCCTCCCGGACGAAGAGCCTTAGCAATCGCCTCGAAAAAGGGCTTTTCAAAAAGCTCTTGAGCAGGACCTTAAGCATCAAACATAACCTCCCTTTAACATACAATTTTAGATCACATAGAAGACAAGAAAAAATTATAATGTCTTACAGATATAGCGTACCGATAGGATCAGACGAATCCACTATAACTGCATCGTAAGTTCCTTCTGAAGCTTCCTTCAAAAATGCAACTCCTAGACCATCAAGTAAAAAGGCATCAATGTGATACCTTCTCTACTAAGAATACAAAATGTAAGGAAAAAGCATTAGAGTAGCTGATGATACCATCGCCAATATGAAGGTTCACACGTGGATCGTCAAACCCTACGGCTACATCAGGGAAAAATTGTTTGGAGACCTGCAAAGAATGATGACTAACATTTTATATTGAACATATAAAATCAGAGACAGAGAAAACTAACAATATGTGAGTAACATAGTAGTGTGCTAGCAACATAATTTAGCTTTGGGTAGAGACAGGAAAGAAGAGAGTAAAACTATGTGCGCGTTACTCACATCAACAACCATATTGTCAATTTCGCAAATGTCAATTTTTTCAACTGAAGAATGGCGCGCTACTTCCCGCAGAACCCCTCCATCTCCTCCACCGATAACCAATACCTAAAAATGAAAATTACAGTGAGAAATAAGAACCCAAATTCGGTGACTAAGCACGCAACCTATACATATATTATCAAAATTTCCTAGAGCTATAGGAATATCAGAAGACCTTTTTCGGATTTGGAATCGAGCAAAGAGGAAGATGAGTGATCATTTCTTGATAAGCACATTCATCCCTTTCTGTGAGTTGAATGACTCCATCCAGAACAAGAACCTTGCCATATGTTGATGACTGCAAAAGACATTGAAGCATTGTGTTAAAAGTAAAAATCGAAACATGAAATTAGTAACTTAAAATGCTAAAGCCTCATGAACCTGGAAGACCATGACATTCTGGTAATCAGACTTCCCTTGAAACAAAATCCTTTCCACCTTCAAGGAGTGTGCCTCTCCTGCAAAATTACAATGAAATTCTGATTCATGAGTACTATTACGAAAGACAAAACAAAAAATCATATTCGGGAAAAAGATTACTATGTGCAAATGTTTCTGAGGATTTTAGCAATGCATTGGTTTGGTAAAAATTAAAGCCACAAGATGCACACACTAGCAATTTAAAAATCTTCTTCGATTCCGAATAAAGAAGATGTATCTTCAACCGAAAATATAGATAATTAGACAACTAGACAAAAGGAAATGGTCCTACTAGAAATAAAAGAATATATGAAATTTGAAAAGATTCTTTTCTTTCCATGGTATCCATGCATGTTACTGGAAAGAAATAGGTGTGATAACAGATTAAAAGTAGCATCTCAGTGATTTAAAGCTAAATTCTGACCTGTCAATTGTCATAAACTCAGATAAAAGGGTGGACAAGAGCAAAAGAACTAGGCAGGTTCAATCCCCAAATAATAATACAGAATAATGTATAACGAGATAAGTTATTTTCTCGGTTCATTAAAAATGTGACATACGTCCTATTTGTTCTTTCATCAAATATTATATATGTTCTTTCATTAAATGTTTCGGATGTGTCAGCCTATTATAGGTGGACAAGACCTAACTTATCTTTTTATACTAGGAGATACTTTATGCTAGTAATAATATATGATGTATGATTAGATAGGGAAGAAAAGAAAGCCTCCAATGGAAACACAGATTCAATTTTGCTACACATAAGTTCATTTATGCTTATAATCATGCATCATAATTAAAGTACCAGACTACATGATTACTATAACCTTCTTTTTTAAACCAATGTCAAAATATCTCTAATGAAACTGCCATATGTTGAGATAGAAAAACTAAAACTCTACAAACTAAAAAGGCAAGGGTTCGATTCCTGAAAACGACACTTATTAGGAGGAGCGGTCGATATATTATCGACAATTCATTTTTGTTACTCCGAAAGAGATTAGTTCATGATCCAAAGGGTGAGTGAATATCCTTGGTAGTACCAAAAAAAGATAAGGGTTAAAAGAAAAGTTTACAAAAAATCAACTAAGCCATTAAAGCAATTGTAAAAAGCTTGCTACTTAAATAATTGAGTACACACGTGCAGCCACACATGACACACAATCACTAATAATGCCCAATAATCATTACTCTTGGTGAGTGGTGACCACAAAACATCAAAGAAACAAAAACACAATTTCACAATCACTAGAGTGCAAAGATTATAAATTTGACAGAAACCAAGAAGAAGAAGAAGAAGAAGAAACACCGTAGCCATGGAATCAAACATATAATTAAATCAAAGTTTCTTCACAAAGAGGCAAACCCCATGAAAGCTGGAACCATAAAAATAACAAAAAGTTTATTTTTTATTTTACTTTTTTTACAACAATACAGAAATACCAAGTCTAAACATTTTCCATTCCAAGCTACAAAACACAAAGAAAAGACACAACTTTTGAAAAGAAGAAGCAAAAGAGTATTGAGTAAAAGAACTAACCAGGCCACATTGGACTAATTTCAGAAAACCAACCAGGAATAACAGAAGATAAACCATTATTATCATTCTCCAATGTGTCCATGGAAACAGATACTCCATTTTTTTCTTCATCTCTTTGTCTTTTCAAAGACAAATCAGAGGACTCAACAAAGCTCTCTGTAGCCATAGCTGAACCTTTGAACCTCTTTCTCTCTCTTCTCTGATTGAAGAAGCCGCAAAGTGATGTGAGCAAATGTTAAGTTAGCACTGTGTTCGGTTCTACTTGACTATGTGATATGTATTGAGAGAATGGAATAGCATAAAGGTAAAAAGGGTGTAGGGCATGTTTGGAAAAATTAAAAGGAATCTGCTTTTCAAGGATGCCTTTGAGGTGGAACTATATCACAATTTTACCACTTTTATCACACACAATTAAAATTAGACTGTAATATTACTTTTTTGAAGAGATATATTATTAATTAGTTATCTATATTATTTTTTTGAAGAGATAATAATAATTAAAAATGAATAATAAATAATATAATAACAATATATAAAATTCATAAACAAACACTACATGCATTATTTTATCATAAAATTATATCTAGTTTTTATTTTATCTGTTCATATTTATTGTATAAGTATATTTAGAATGCAATAATCATAAGTCGAGTCTATCATTAAATGTGTTAATGATTAAAAAAATGATAGATCTTCTTAATAAATTAGTCTACAAATTTTGGTATCCATTCATGAAGTTGGTATGTGTCACAAGATTGTACTTTTCTTGTTAATGATTAGCAAAGTGACATGTGTTCCTTTTATGAGGATAGAGGAATTTGTAAGCTAATTTATTAGGTAAACATCATTGTAAGCTAATTTATTAGGTAAAAATATCATTAATTAATGTTCAACAAACTCAACTATCTTATGATGATAAACCTTATCGGTGGGTTTATATTATTTACCCCTACACAAGGAGGATGGCTTATCTCTTCTAAAGTATTGTAATTAATACGAACAAACTAAAATTAATTGAAACGTCAATTAATTCTACTTGCTACATTTCTATTTATATTTATCATTTGCACAATTTTTTTATTTCTATGTACGGTTTAGAAATTGAAGAGAGCATTAATCACTACATTTCAAGTTTATCCTCATTTAATATTCTTGTTTTACATGAAATGTTTGAAGAAGTTAATAAACATTAGAAATGTTATTTTGGAAAAACCTAATAAAATTATGAGAGTAAATTGTTTTCTCATATAAGAAGATAATTTATCTCCTTAAATCTACTCATTGTTTGACATGTGTCTTATTTTTTCTTTTTATAATATATTTTAAGATGAAAACTTTTAGAGAGAAAAGAAATAAGACACATGTTAAATAATGGATGAATTTTAGGAGATAAACCATCTCATGATATAAGGAGATACTTTATTTTTATTCTCTAAAATTAATACACAGGACATTTATTATATATTTAAGGGGTGTAGTTTTTATAATGATACATGTAAACTTTATTAGTTAGGTTAATGAGTTTCTTAAAAATATTATTCAAGCAAATATAAAAATGGAAAATAATAATGAAAAACTAATACTAATACCTCTCCATAAAATTTCATTTTTTCTCTTCGACGAACAATGTTTAAAGACACATATTAACGTTTTCTTCATTTATCCATCACAACACTTTTCCATGGAGAGTGAGATAAAGTGTGAATTAGATGATATTTATCATTTTTTGGTATGTTCACATGTGAAGTCTCATATTAGATATGAGGGGATGACTGAAAGAGTATATAAGTTGAAAAGGCTATGAAATTATTGTTTTAAGGCTTTGGTTCAAGACGGAGTATCTTATTTATAACTTTTCACTCTTCTTATGCCCATTAAAATGAGACTTCATAGTGGTCGGACATACTAGTAAGTGGTATGAGAGCCGATGGTTCGACTCAATCATGACAAACTTAAGGGGAGCATACTGGTAAGTGTGTGATATCCACACTTGAGTGGAGATTGTTAAGTCTATTCAAGTGTGAAGTTCCACATTTGATAGGAGGGGGTGAGTGATAGAGTTTATAAGTGGAAAAGGCCCATGAAATCGTTCGCTTAAGGAACTTAAGGGGAGTATACTAGTAAGTGTGTGATACTCACACTTGGTGTCTCACTTGTGGCTCTTCACTCTTCTCACGCCTAATAGTAATGGAACTTTCCGATGGTTGAAGGCTCCCTAGTTGTAATTTAGTCTAACAAGTGGTACTAGAACCAATCGTTCATCTTGAAAATAGTGGTCTTGATAAGTGCCAACATACCTAAAAATCATACACGTTTATGACACTTATCTTAAGCATAATTGAGAAAAACCAACTTAAAACAATACTTTTTGTATAAAATATCACAATTTGGTATATTTGTGTTTGTATTGCCTTTTTATGTATTTTGTAGGAAATAAAATGAAGAAGAGATTCATGGTCAAAAAGCAACAAAAGTCAAGAAAATCAAGGTGCTCAACGAGGCAGCTGAGCGTGGAACACGCCCCACTGAGCTGACCTGGCCACCTGCCTGACTTGGACCAAACTGCTCCACCAAGCAGCTGAGCGGACATGCTTAGCCGCTCAGCCTAGCACTAGACTAGGCCTGACACGGTAAAAAATATGCTTGACACGGTCAGACACGAGCTTGGCACAAGCCAAGCTGCTGAACAAGCTGCTCAGCGGTCAAACCAAGCTGCTCAGCGGAGAACCAGACTCCTGGCCAGATCAGCAAGCACCAAGCCACGTCCCAGTCAACACGGTCAGAAGCTGCTGAACAAGCAGCTCAGCGGTGAAGCAGGTGCGTTGGGCGGTGCTTACCAGACTTGACTTAACCATCAAGNAAGCAAACCATGAAGTCATCCATGACCTCACCTCAAGTAGCTCACCATAGGCTTTTCAGAAGTAGCTCACAATAGCCGGTGTCATAGCCCACAACTAGCTTTGATGAGTCATGCGCAAGTAGGTGACTAAGCTACTTGGTCAAGGGACCAAACCCATGCTGAAGGGTTTGGTCAGCTGCTGAGCAGTCCAGCTCAGCAGCTCAGCGGTCTGGAATGTAGCCTATAAATAGAGGCCATTTCCTTCATCAAAATTAATTTGTAACTCAGGTTATGTATTTTCTACTTCTTCTTAATTTACAAAAGTTTGAATTTTAATCATTCAAGTTGGTGCTTTGGTTAATATTATTTGTTTCAGAAGATCTTAATTCTCTT
>NC_032012.1:182967-203553 GCF_001865875.1 Lupinus angustifolius
TTTAATTTTAATTATATATTTATATAATTTGTAATAATCAATATGTAAAAATAATTTTTACATGAATAATATGATATTTATATGATAAGTTTATTATCATAGTCAAATATGCGTAATTTATTATGAAATAATAATAAAATATATGATATATAATATTAAAATAATAATAAATATATATAAAAATTTAACTAAAAGCTAAAAATATAAATTTGCGGGTACCTGCGGGGCGGGTATTACAAAACCCGCTCCCGCCCATAAACTATTATTGCAGGTACCCATTGCGGGTATTTCCACGGGTACCCACGGGTCGGGTTTTTTGCCATCCCTATATATACCATAGGTTTTGAAGATTTGATCTTCCTTGAGGAAGAATATATCTACAAGATAATGAAATAGGTGAGAACATGTCTATAAAATAAGGAAATCAATAAAAAATTATACAAAAAATCAATAATAAAATAAGAACAAATCTACAAAATAAACCAAAAAACAATGAAAAATATACTAAAGATTAGATCTACAAAATAATAAAAAAAATACACTTTAAAGAGGATGATTGAAAGAGAAAAAAGGATGATAATGAAGAGACATAATGAAATGAAATGAAATGAAATTAGAGAAAAAGAAGATTGTTGAGAGAGAAAGAATATTGGATGAGAAAGAGAGAGTCATAGACCTCAATAACAATTCAAATGCAATTTAAGATGTAACCATAAAAATACAATAATTATTTATTAAATGCAATAATTGTTAAGCAATGACAAATATAGTGTGGGAATGTACATATGATTACCATGGAACCATTAAGGGGGAAAATTGAAGGAGAAAATGACATGTAGCAATTGATGAAATGACGCGAAGGAGGAGATATCATGTGACAATTGATAAGATGATGAGAGTTTATTTTGTTATATAGTAAATAGATTGCATCTGTTCTCATTTAAAGAATAAATGCTATTTCTTAAATGTCATTAATAACTGCTTATTTCATTAAAAAAAATTAGAAACTAATTTAATAAAATATATGACGTGTACTTTTATTTTGAAGTATTTTTAGGTAATTTGAATATAAATTTTTATTTTGTTGTATTATATATTATTATCAATAAAATGAATTTAAATTACAAATTTAGTAAATATTTACATCTTTGATAAATACTACATTTATTTCTATTTATAAGTTCATTATTTTTGAAGATTTTTCCTTATATATATGTCTCGTTTAGAAGTTTAATGATGTATTAATTTTTTTATTTTTGATATATAACCTTATTTAATTATTTTATTAATTAATGTAAGTAGTGCAAAAACATTATTAATCAGACAGAGAGATAATATATTAGAAAAAAAACACAATAAATATATCTAAATCAACACTCATATTACATTCATGTGTTTTTGCTATAAGAAAAATAGATATGATTAATATTTAGTAGTTTTTAAAAATAAATCTCCAATACCCATGTAAGAGATTTTGAATAATAATCATCGACATATTAAATACGGTTTAGAATGTAGTTTGTTTAATTTGCATACTTAATAATTTTCACTTAATATTCATATTCCTTTCATTTTCATACTCTATTAGCTTCCATTTAATAGTAGTATTCATTGAATTTTTACTTACAATATAATTTAAAATCTTAACTGAAGTTATAATTTTGAATCAAATAACAGGTCTATTTTTTTTGAAGAGAATAAACAGATTTTTAAAATAATTATAACATGATTATATTAACCTTTGTACATAAAAAAATAATAAAATACTGTTCACCATTATATTATGCATTAGAAATTATAATATAAAAACAATTTAATAAATGATTATATAATTTTACAAATAAAAATTTATATTTTTTGTATTTATATTTATATGTCAAAAATAAAACAACAATAAATTGCCAATAATATTAGTCACATCCACGTCCCCATATATTCAAAATCCTTATCTTAATCTAAATTATGAAAATTTGGCAAATTTCCCCCCAAAATTAATTACAATATTGTTCTCACTTTTTTCAAATATAGATATTTTTTTATTTTATGTTATTTATATTATTCTTCTAAAAATTATAGATAATAGATCAAATTTTCTTACATGTATAAGTATTGGTGTTGCTTATAATATTATTGTGTTCACTTGAGTTCCTAAAAATTTTACACTTTTAAATAGATTATGGAGACCACATATGATATTTGTCAAACTTTGTAGCAAAAATCCTATGATAAATAATCTACGGATTTCAATGAGCAAGAGAAGATTAACTTGAGATGTCAATGCCAACATTTATTATTAATGTCATTAGTCATTATGTTTGAAAAACTATTAACCTTCTCTGAATTAAGTGTAACATTGACAATATTAGAAAAATAAATGCATATTATTTCTTTAATCAAATTATTCATTTTTTCTTAACTATTATGATCTAGCTATCACAAAAAAGAACTTTGCAATGAGCACAAACAAATAAAATTATGTAGTAGGATAGAAAATGAATTTCTTGTAGAACATGATGATTTATTTTGAAGAGGAAATGCCTAAAAATTACACCACATATTAAATCATCGATGAATTAAAATCTTTAAAACAAAATGAATAACAATGCTTTAAATGAATGTTCAATTTTTTATTCAATAATCCAACTTATTAATTGTAATTAAATAATTTATTTCTTCTAAATTTTATATCAAAATCTAGCACCCGGTCTAATAAAGGAATGCAAATCCTCTAGGGACATAATGACCTGATATAGATAAATTTTTAATGATTAGATTTTAAATTATTTATAAATAAAAATAATTAATCATCTGTTTACCTTATATTCCATATTCCAGTATCAAATGAGCAATTAATAATTGATGTAAGAAAGCCAAAAATATATGAAAGGAGATCAACTGTCTTATTTATTTGTGTCTCATGTGTCCCAATCTAATGAAAATTTGACACATACTTAAAAAGAAAATTAAAAAAATATAAAATAATATTTTTATATGATTTGGTGGATATCATTAGCTTGAGACATGGGGACGGGAAGTTTTTGGAAGTGAGTATCCTCTTTCATAATGTGTTAGAGAGGAGTTGAGAGTGTGAGAAGCCATGAGTGAGAAAAACACATCACCATACTCACTGAGACTCATGAAGATGATTCCAATCTTGATCATCAACGCTTCAACACTGTACTGCACTTCTTCATTGATTTCATCAACTATTCATTCTTTTGTCAAACCTTCTTGCCTTCACTCTAGTACTTCTTTTCTGCCACTGCTACTTTCTTCAGTTACCCATTTTCAAATTCAATGAATTGCTGTTTTTTTTTGTTTTTCCTTCTGTCAAGGTTCATGAACCTCCACTAGCTACTCATGCTATTCATGCTTGACCCTTGCAGCAATAAATGAAACTTGAAACGCTTATACATGTATTCATTTTTTTATTCAATGTTTGTTTGTATTCACCTTCAGTTTTATGCAACAATTTTTGTTTGGGAGTGTGGAGCAGCAAAAAATATGAGTGGCAGCAAAATTTTTATTCTAGCATCAAAATTTCTTGGCTGGCCAGAAAATCAATGCTTTTTATATTTTTGGAAACTTTATATTTAATTTGGATTAAAAAAGTGAGTTTCTATTATACTTCCATATGTGATCTTCTTTCCATATATCATTTTTTAATAACTAGCAACCTCAACATTCAAATGACATAGAAAAAGTTTCATTTTCATACCAATTAAAAAAGGTCCATCCAATCTTCCTTTTTCTACTTTTCATTGTAATTCTATTCCTTGAATTAAGATGCCAATGTGCCCAGAGGAGAGTGATTCAAAGTATGAACCAATGCCACATCCTTTGCCTAAAATACGTATTTCTCATATTCAGTTGGGAGGGTCCCATGGTTCGGATTTGATGGGAGATGATGATAACCAGATCCCTCAGTATGCTTCTGGGGCTGGAGCTTTTGACAAAGCTGAACCAGATAGCCCAATTTCTGGTGATGGTTAAAGTGAATTTTTTTACAAGTTTATAAATCTTTCTCTATGTGTGTGTTTGACAAAGTGAACTAATAGGCACTGATATATCAATTTTATTGTGTATGACTTTAGTACATCTACCATGTTAAATGTATCTTGATATATAGTATTTTGCTTAGTAGTTTTGATCATATGGCAAATCTTTTATTTTACCCTAGGGCTGTCCTAAGTTTCACATATGCCCTAAAAAAATCTACCATCTTTTATGTTATCCTAGGGTGATTATCATGTAACCCTGAGAGCCCTCTCCTTTTCATTTTTACATATAAAAAGTTCCCCTAATTTGGAGATTTTTTTATGATCTCAAACATTCAAATAAGAGAAAGGAAGCTTATTGCTTAAGTTCCCTTACCCTTGCCCTCTTAACTCCTGAATATACCATAAGGGAACCCAACATGTGTTTTTTCCTTCTTATTTGTAGTTTGTGACTTTATGAATTTGTACAAGTAATTTGCAAACAGTTCATTTGATTTTAATATTGCTCTTTTCTTTTTGAGATGTTCCTTTTCTGGTGAGAGTTCTTGTCATAGAAGTAGCTTTGCTGACAACTTTTAAACCACACAGAAAAGTTTTCCGTGTTCAATCACTCCGATGAGGACGATGATGACCAACCTTTCATTCGATGCTTTTACTGTGATTTTGAGATCAAATGTAGTCCAATGGAAATGTTCCATTCTGACCTGGTATGATCATTCTATAATTAAGTATTTTATTTTTATCAGAACTTATGCTAGCATGCTTTCATCTTTGTTAGACTTTTCTTTTTTCTTAGTTTCCTTGATTGGTTTTGGTAAAATGTCTAGTGACTGTTATAATTTACAAGTGACAATTCCCTGCTTAAAAGCAGTTTTATGTGGAATCAGACTGAAACCTACTTGATTTCGTGCATTGATCTGCAACTGAAAGATAATGATCAAGTGATTCTGCTACCATTATAGTTAAATAACCAAGGAAAAATGAACTAGGATATTTGTAAACATTTTAAAGCAGTAGTTAAGTTATAATTGAAATTTGAAACCTTACTAACTGCTTTAATATTCCAATATCAGGTTTGTCCTGTGTGTGAAGAAATAATAGGGGGTGATATCATGAGTAAGCTTTTAAGCACAACACAGGTATCTGTTACTAATCTTGGAATTGATGTGTTCTAAATGTTACATGGATCACTTTTCTATTTAGGAGCATTACATTATCGACTAACTCAATTCAATATGTTGATATATTGAACTATACCAGACATGGGGTACGGATAAAACGAGGCTTTGGGTCGAAAATGCAGACAAGTTTTGCCAAGAACTTGCTTCCCGGGAAGGAATATATCAGCCAGCGTCTGATTCATTTTTGCCACCATTTATCCGCAACATGTCTACTGAAGGTCTCATCAAAAATGCCTCAGATATTTCTCATGCAAAAAGGTTTGATTCTTTTTTCCATTTATATTTTGTTAGTGTGGTAAAAAGATCAAACTTGAGAAACATATACTTCAGAGTGGCATTTTAAAAGAATGTGATCTTATAAAATGTTAATGTTGAAATATAACGATTTTTATTACAACATATAAAAATATGATAAAATATCTTAAATTATATTATTGAGAATAACATTATTTTATCTTACATTTGTTATAGTATCTTAGAATATATATTAGGATGATTACTTTATTTTAGTATTTGTTTTGTTATCTAATTACGAATTTAGTATTAGTATAAATAGGGACTAGTATATTATTGTTTGTATCACATACCACAATTATCATCATATAATCATTTAAAATATTATCAATATAATTTACTATTTTAATCATTCAGTTTTCTTTCTTACATATCTACGCCCTATAATTTTAACATGGTATCCATCTTGAGAGAAACTTAGGCTTGTGATCATATGCTACTTGGTTTTCTGTTTGTCATATCTTTGTGATCATTTATCGTCCTTCTAGCCCCTTTTTAGCACATTGATTCTATCTCCTTATTTTGGGCATGTTATTGTTGGTGCACGGTCTTGTTAAAGCTTCAATTTGCACTCTTCTTCTTGGATTTATGGTTGTCATCTCTATTACAAGCACCATTGGTTTTCTTTCTTCTCCATGTGAAAAGTTGGATGCATATCATGTAACACTCTAGCTTGAGGCGGAGTGTTGGATATAGAACTATTGAGGTGATTCAAATCTTGTGTGGTTTAGATCTACCATGGTCTAGCTATACTTTTTTTTGGCAAAAGGTGCTAAAGCACCCCGAATATATTAATAGAAGAACAAGGTAAATTAAAATCCACCAATTACATGTTAGTGAATCTACAGTTAGAGAGCCCCAACCAATTTCTACAGCAATCATTAAAGATAAATTATGGAATAGAATCCCACCAAGTGTAATTTTTGGATGTAACCCATGGTTTGCTAATATATCCGCACAATAATTTTCTTCCCTAAATATATGAGATACTCTCAAAGTCAATGATGAAATCAACTTTTTACAAAGAATCCATCTACTTAACAGCTTCCAAGGAGGCCTTGTTTGACCATTTAAAATATCCACAACCAAGGAGGCCTTGTTTGACCATTTAAAATATCCACAACCAAGGAGGCCTTGTTTGACCATTTAAAATATCCACAACCAAGGAGGCCTTGTTTGACCATTTAAAATATCCACAACCAAGGAGGCCTTGTTTGACCATTTAAAATATCCACAACCAAGGAGGCCTTGTTTGACCATTTAAAATATCCACAACCAAGGAGGAATCACTCTCAATCCAAACTGCATTCCATCATTTCAAACGAGCAATTTCCACAAGCAAAATTGCATAACGAAATTTAGAAAAACAGACATCCTGAATGTCATTGAAGGCTGCAAAATAACTCAAAAAACTGCCAATGTAGTCTCTGAAAATCGCATCCCCTCTAGCCAGACTAAGAGCACCATGAGCTGCTCCATTAGTATTAACCTTTATCCAACCTATCCTAGGTGGATTCCAGATCACCTCCAACACTTTAGGACTTTTTATGAAGTTCATAGGGGTGTAGATATTTCTAAGAGTGTAGAATTTAGATGTAGAATTATGAGCACAAGACTTCAAAGCCTTACCCGAGAAAGAAAGGTCGAACTTCAGCTTTGCACCAGCTTGAGAGAGTGAGATTATTTTATTCTCAAATCTAGCTTGATTTCTATAGAACCAAATGGAGCTAATTATGTGAATTATGCAAACGATGAGGACCTCTTTCAATTGAGGACACCAATTCCTGTTACAGATCAACCAAAGAGTAGAGAAAGATCTAGTATCTACATTGACTGAAAAGGTATAGTTTAGCCAATTCCATACGTCAGTAGCAAAAATACATGCTAGGAACAAATGATTTGAGTGCTAATAATCAACATTGCAAAGGCTACACATAGATACCACATTGTAACCCTTTTTTTTTTGGAGATTATCATCAATAGGCATTTTGTTATGCTTCCATCTCCGAGCAATAAAAGATTTCGAATGTGGGATAGCAATTGACTACATTGATTTAAACCAACTCAAATGGTTTGAAGGGGGGCTGATGTAGGAAAAGGCAGTCTTTAGAGATAAATCTCCATGAGTGGAAGCCTGTCAGACTACTCTATTCTGGCTATTAGAAATTAGAGTCTTTGAAATTTTACTAGAAACCTCTGAAAAAAGCTCCACCATGGATCTAGGAATGATCCATTTACCCTCATGGATGAAATCAGCCACACAAGCATCAAGTGTTGAGTGCAAGTCCTGAGGAATATCAAAAGAATCCATCAGAGGATAGCCCAACCAATTATCTTTCCAAAAGTTGATATTCTTCCCATCCCCAACCAGCTAGATAGAATTCAACTAAGCAACTTCCCAATTCACTCTAATGCCAAGCCTAATTGAAGATTTGAAATACTTTGAGGAGGCAATATAAGTACTACCAAACCTATTTCTATAAAATAAAATCCACTCTTTATTTGAGGACATCACATTCAAGTCAGTTTGAGAAGAGAAGCCTTATTCATACTAGCTAAAGACTTGAGCCCCAACCCACCTTCTAGAGTTGGAGAGCAAAATTTTTGCCAATTCACAGTTACTAATTTCTTGACATTAGTTCCCCTGCCCAAATAAAGTTCTTGATTTTACTGTCCACAATTTTAATCAGCTGAGCAAGCTAAGACTAGATATGGAAAATAGACTAACATGCTTTGAATGACAGATTTTACCAATTCCATTGTTCCTATGATTGAAAGGCAAGACCCTTTCCAAGTAGCCAACTTCTGAATGATTCTGTCAGCAATGGGTTGAAAGGGAGGGAGCCAGCCTTGAAACCAAGATAAGATGAAAGATTAGAGATTTTCCTAGCTATTACTTTGCTAGTGTAGAATTTAAATTTGCTAGCATTTATATTCTGGACAAATGCTTGAGCATAATCCAAAAGAAGCTTCTTCAATTCAAGAAGCTCTCTCTTAATCCCTTTGCAGAAAATGAGCACATCATCTGCATAGAGCACATGGCTCGGACTTTGCAGCCTCAATGGTCCGTCGATGGTACTAACTTTGCCTTCAGTTGCCAACTTTGATATACCTCTACTCAAAATATCATATGCTAAACAAAATAGCAGAGGGGATAAGGGATCCCCTTGCCTAACTCCTCTCTTACAACCAAAGTAGCCCACATTTTGGCCACTGACATTGATTGTTAGGCTAGCAAAGTGAAGAATCACCTTAATCTACTTGGCAAATTTCTGATTAAAACCAAAAGCTTTGAGACTATCCAGTAGAAATTCCCAATCCATTGTGTCAAAAGATTTTGTGATGTCAAGCTTTAATGTCAGATTACCTCCAAAGATTTTATGGTCCATTTTCCTAAATTGCAACAGGTTTTTCTAAACCAAATTTTCCTGATTATCAGAATTATTGCTACAATTCTGAATGATCTCCACTACATAAATCACATTTTTAACATTTAGATGGATATTACCAAAAACATTGGTATTCCACTACCTCAACTCTTGCTTATGTTTTTTTATTTTTTGAGATAGAACAAATATTGGGCAACCAAAAAAATTCTTTTCTCTAAATTGCAGCCACAACCGTTCTACAATCTTCATGTTGAATCCAGATTTTATGAAATCTAAATAAGGTAGCTCTAAGAACATTTGTTGAAGTAGTGCAAAGCATGAGAGGATGATGATCTATGGAAATTTTTGGGAGAGTGCAATAGGTAGTTTGATTCCAAGAATTTAGTCACGCTACATTACACAAACTCCTGCCAAGCCTCTTTTCAGTAAGAGCTTGACCACTTCTCCTGTTGGACCAAATGAAAAGATTGCCTCTAGTGACTAAATGGATTAAATTAGTGCAATCAGAGAAGACCTATAGGGCATCCTAGGACCTCTACTCTAATTAGTACCAAGCACCACATTAAAGTCCCCTATGCAACACCAAGGGCTAGAGTTAGCATTCATCAGAGAGTGGATATCAAACCACAAAGCCCTCCTTTGAATATAGTTTGTATGCGCATACACAATAAAGAGGTTGTAGTCTTTCCCTACACAAAACTGTAATAGCTATGTGTTGAGCATAATTTTCTAGCATAATTGAGGAAAGATCATGTCCACATAAACCCTAAATATTAACCAAATGATTCCCTCTCTCATTGACCACTAAGAGGTTTAGCCTGAGCTCAGTCCAAAAAGAACAATTAACAGCCTCAAATGTGATCATAGGCTCAACAATAAATACTAAATCTTGTTTATGAGTTAAACAAAGGTTCTTCAAAACTAAACTTGTGTTGAGGTTACCAAAACCTCTACAATTCCAATAGAATACTATCATTGCACACTTTTAGAATACCCACCCCTTCGGGTGTAATGACTTCTCTCTATGGTTCATCTCTTTCTTAGTTTCTTTTTGAGATTTACTCATAATCAGGGTGAAGTTATCTTCTTCCACTTCCTCCACATTATCATCTTCCCATAGCCTTCCCACTATCTTCATGTCTTTAGTTGTAGTTGGATTTACAATGTCATCAGAATCTTGCACTATAAAATTCTCCCTAATGTTTTAAGGCATCAAAGGGTCAAAATCTTCCAAGGAATTCTCCAGTATGGTGTCATTAGGATTCTCCTTTCTTGCTTCCCTGAAAAGGGATGTAATAGAAGTTAGTTCCACCATTTCTATCTCTTCCAGGTTTAAAACCTCTATATTATCAAATTAAAGATTAATAACTAAATCATTAATCTTATGGACATTTGAGGCAGTTTCCACTTGACTAGCCTTTTTCTTTGGCTTAGGAGCCTCTTCTTCCAACTTCTTTTTAGGAGCCTCTTCATTCAACTTATTTTTTTCATTCTACGGCAATTAGTAACCAAGTGCCCAATAGCTTGGTAGCCATTACAAAACTCTGGGAGGTTTTCATATTCAATCTCTACAAAGAAGGCAAAACATTCCCTTTCCACCTGAATCTGATCAGGAAGGGCCACTTTTAGGTTTATCTTCACCAAAACTTTGTCATAATGACCAAAAGTTCGATTACTCGTTGCCTCATCCAAAGATATTGGAGTTCCAATGCCTCATGCAATGGAGAAAATTATTCTCGGGCTTTAGTATTCGTGGGGAAGGCCAAGAATTTTGACCTATCATTGAGATTATCTTTGGTGGTTAGGATTAAAGTCTAGGTCCATAGAAAAATCCTAAGGAATCCAGGTTTTAGGCTCCATGATCCAACTAAGCATACGCTTCTCATGTCTTCCACCATGGAGAAAGAAAAATCATAATAACTTTTGCCCAAAGATATCATATTTCATTTCCCTATCATAGACCACAAAGAGGAAAGCTTGGCTTTTAGATCTACAAATCTGATGGGGGTTATCTCCCTTTACTAGATGAGTCTACCATGTAGGTGATTCTTACACCTCTACAACCCTGCTTGGTAGTCAGCTTCAGGGAATTTTATTGCTATTGCATCCTTTTTTATGCAAGGCTGAGATTATTGTGAAATTGCAATAACACATAATTTTTGAAGAGCTTGTGCAAAAGATTTCCTCTCAGGGGGAGGTTTTGAAGGAGCTAGTTTTACAGGGGCATTGTTTAGCTCTCCCAGAAAGCTCCCAGGGATGAAAGAACTCATGTATGGATTACTTCTAAGAGAATGAAGTAGATTATAGATTTCCAAGAAGTTTAGAGACAACTCTAGATCTCCTAGAAGATTGGAACAAACCCTAGCTGAACATTTGTTGTGGTGCATCCGTTCTTAATATATTCAAGAATGGCTCTCATCTAGCTATAGTTAGTCCATGTGTTTTTGTGTTGATTAGGTTCTTCTTGACGCCCTTGATGTCGACTTGATTATGGATTAAATAATGATGGTTTCTAGTTGACAATGCTTTCTAGTTTTTCCTTATTGATGATCGACACTCAAATTTGGTCTTTGATGTTGGTGCTGCCTATTGTGCGGCCATCATTCAATTCAATTTTCTTCTTCCTTGCTCTCTTCTTGGGCACAAATTGTCCATTCTTCACTTTCTCTTTCATTTTCTTTTCAATTCAATTCATTCTTGTTAATTTGTTTCTGCCCATGGTGGCTATACTTGAAGATAACTTCTATCATGAATGATTAGAAATTCTTTGCTTGTGTCCGTGGTAGTTAAGCCTAGAGATAACTTCTATTACAGATTGTTAAGCATTGTTGTCTTCACATTCTTCAATTTCTTTTGCCTAGAGCTTTCAAATGACATATTGATCATTGATCAATTTCATTTTCTTTAATTTCTAGATCATTCATCATTGGTCAATCTATTTTAGATTTCGTCAATGTTTGCAACCACTTGAAGCTATGTTTGATGGAGCCGATATAATTATTATGATTATTTTCATTTTAAAAGAGATTATTTGTAACAAACTTAAAGCTTAGTACGCTTTAGTTTGGGGCAATATTACAATATATGAAGATATTTTAGAATATCTTATAAAGAGTATCTAGAAGATATTTGGATATCGAAAGAATATTATTACTATATCTTAGATTTGTTAAAGTATCTTAAAAGGTCTTTTAGAATTGAGATTATATTATTTTATGATTTGTTTTGTTATGTAATTAGGAGTCTAGTACTCATATAAATAGGGTTAACTATATCTTTTGTATCACACATCAAAATATCATCACATAATCATTCACAATATTATCAATATAATTTAATATTTTTATCATTTTTTCTCCTTCCAAATCTAAATCCTATAATTTCAACAAATTTCACTATTATCAACTAAACTCATAACTGACTTACTCTATCTAAATTTATTCATTGATGTTCTCATCATAAAATAAAACCAACTCTTACTATATATGGAAATTTTATAGCTGATGGAATTATCCTAATTTCGATTTTTTTGTATTTTATAGTACATTTCTAAGTTATCTGTGGATCTGCAACTTCATTACATATAACTAGGTTATTCATTGGCTTATTGTCAATTACTGCATTCAATTTGAAATAGACCAAAGGAGATCAACCCCATGCTTTAGCTTATGATGGTGGTCAGATGTAGATTCTACATATACAACAATAACCAAACTTTTATCTCATTAGGTGGAGTCGGCTAGCATAGATCCTGCATGTAAATTAAGATTTATTACAAACTTAACAGCAATAGTTGTATTCTGGTTTCAAAATTGAGAGAGTTTAGTTTCAGAAAAAGTCTTTCCATAAAACCTATGATGAAATGTTGCTTATGGTTTTATGTCTGCAGCCTTGGGACAGATGATACACCAGAGGCAGGAGATGAGAAGGATACTGAAGAATGTGAAGAGAAACAGCTTAGGGCATCATTTGTTCAGCATCTGGTAGTTTCTACTATGCTGTAGGAAATATGGTGTAGAATTTAGATACACAATCATGCATTGCTACCAACTGCTTACATCTTTTTGCCTTCATGCTCTTAAAAGTAGGCACTAGACTTTATTGTGATGCATGAGTTTATCTATGATATCACCTTTTCTAAATATTAGATATATGTTATCAAAAGGGATTGTTGTCTCCTTTAGAGGCAAGGTGCCATTGAACCATTTGAAGAACTATTTATTATATATTTATCTATATATACACAATCTAAAGTACATTTTTCTCTTTATCATGGTGTCATGATTCATATCTCTACAAGGTAAAAATGATGGAAAATTATATATTGTTTTGAAGAGATGATGCATTCCTTCTATTTAAACGTTCTTTCTATCTTATTAGAACTAGTTAATGAAATAATCCAAGTAGAACCTGTGGTCGTGCTTTTAGAGTTGATCGATTTTACTATAATGGAAACTGAAAAGTAACCAAAAACTGATTCTTATCTGAAAATTTAGTTATATTGTTTCACTTTTGGCAACATAACCACTCATGAAGATTTAGATAGTACACTCCCCATATTTATTCAACCAAGAAATAATAATAGGTCATGCTAATGTTTTCATTGAAACACAGTTTTAAAACACCCCGTAGAACCAATATCAAAAACATGTATTTAAAAGAAAATCCATTAATACTAGATCTTCACATCTAATTAAGGTGATTCTAGTTAGGTTTTTTGTAATAAATTTATATATTATGTTTTCCGGAAAAAGCTTCTCCACTTGCAGGGTAAGACTATGTGTCATCCCCAAACTTCTTTAGGTGGGAGCCTCATACATTGAACAGTCATTATCTGTCATGCATCATATAAGGAAAAAAGAGACGATGAATATATCTTATATTATGTAAGATTAGAAGGTGATCAAAATTCAGGAGGTACTATTGTTCAGAGTAGGGGCGATTATAGGTCGATAAGGCTTGTCCCTTACCTGACCGTAAATGTTACTCGGGTCATTTTTCTGAAGCCGAACCTAGCTATCAAAGCAGTTGAACATCGTCTTTATAAAAAAAATCCTTTGCGGGCCCTTGTGCTTATAGAGACAAGAGTCTAAGTGAATTATATTTTTGGTGTATTGGGTTGAGCATTTCATGCTCTATAAATAAGAACACAAGGGAAGCACTCCCAAGGTGGCTAACCTAATTCATATTGCTTATTGGAGTTAGACTCATCTAATGAACTTGACCAATAAGGCAATATAACAATATCTAGCGAATTAATTCTATGTTTGCGTGGCCCTATAGACATGTCTTGCATATTTAGGTTGTAATAATTATATAAATAATATTCAACTACTAATGTATAATCCAACAATCTCTCACTTGTACTTAAGCTTAATCAAATATATCTAATATCACATATAGTGAGTGGTATCTAGTAATACATCACTATGACTTAAATAACAAAAATGTCATTGTTCTGACATGATATACCTTATAACAATTGTATTTTACATGATTAGTCTCTTTGCCCAATCTAATTGAACTGAAGACGTGGATGTGTCATCTACATCAATTATATTCCTTCACATGATTTACTCTATATCCAATTATCATTTTTATAATCATCCTATTATAAGTAATGTTTAACGTTATTAAAATATAGAATAACTCCTGTAAGAATCATTATGAATTAAGGTGAAAGGAGTACCTTTAGCCACCATGAGAATCGTACGTTTAGACACTCATGTAGCGGTCCATGCAACATTTTCATGGTAGATCAGTCGAGCACATCATTACTCTTAATATATACTCGTGTGAAGATTTAACATCTTATATCCATGATTTGTTAGATTTAGATCGTAAATCATTCACACACTAGTCTTAGTATTTACCAAATATTAATAATGACTATGAACAACATGTAAAAATATCTTCTTTTTTTTGTTGTAGAATCTCACGGTCACGTTTTACAAATATATATATATATGGTAATTGATATTCTTCATAGAAATATTAAACTAAATGCCTTTATTTATTAATAATAAGATGATATATAATATGTTTGGAACATATTTATTCAAAATGCACACACTCATAATTTCTCACGGAGACTAGATCCAATCATACATATCCTTAATGCCAATTGTTTTAGTATGACTAACATATTTCTGTTCTGGAAGAGGTTTAGTCAAGGGATCAAACATTACCCTAAGTATTGACTTTGCATATTTTCATGTCTTCTCTTTTAATTATCTCTCGAATGAGATGAAATAGTCTAAGTATATGTTTGGATCACTAATAGGCTCTTGGTTTATTAGCTTGCGCAATGGCTCCATTATTGTCACAATGCCATGATTTAAACATAAAATGTAAAATGTGAGAATCATCTTTATCAGTTTAGAAACTACAATTATTTTAAACTATAAAACTTAGCCCACCTTCCCTTCCGTATACCAAAAATTTGCCCTTAGTCCTTCTAAAGTATTTAAGGATTTTCTTGATAGCAGTCCATTGACCTTTATTGGGATCAGATTGGTATCTTCTCGTCATACAAGATATATGATTGATAAAATAACATAACATGACATACATGATCGATCCACTGAGGCATATGGAATCTTATTCATGTGGTCTCTTTCTTTTGTATTGGAAGCAGACTGAGCCTTCAAAAGGTTTATGCGATGTGACATAGATAAATATACTTTCTTAGAATCTTCCATGTTGAACCATTTCAATACTTTATAGATGTATGTACTTTCACTTCGACTAGTCAAACTCTTTAATCTATCTCTATAGATCCTAATATCTAACCCATAAGTAGCTTCACCTAAGTCTTTCATGGAAAAACATTTTCCTAACCAAGTTTTGACAAACAAAAGAGTAAGAATAAAAATTTCAATGAGAAGTATGTCATCCACATACAAAACAAGAAATATGATTGTGCAGTCACTAATCCTTTACTTGAACAAGGTTCATCTTCACTTATGAAACCAAATTTTTTAATGGCTTCCTCAAAATGAAGATTTCATCTTCTATAAGTCTTCTTTAATCCATAAATGGATCAAATAATTTTACATACCAAGCTAGCATCACTAGACTTGAAAAAAACTTCAGGTTGTGTCATATACACATCCTCAAGAACATTTACATCAAGGAAAGCTTTCTTGACATTCATTTGACAAATTTCATAATCATTATATGCTACTAGTCGATTTAAGCATATCAACAAGGGAAAAAGTTTCAAAATAGTCTACACAATGAACTTGCTTGAATCCTTTAGTCAACATTCATGCCTTAAAGGTATTTGCATTACCTTTCATGTCAGTCTTCATTTTGAAGACTGACTTACACCCAAATGAAGACTGACTTGCACCCAATAGGCTTTACCATATTAGGTGGTTTAATCAAGGTTCATACCTTATTAATGTATATGGAATTCATCTCAAATCTCATGGCTTCTAGTTAGATCTCTAATTATGGACTTTGAGTTTCCTCTTGGTAAGTCGTTGGCTCATTTTGATCCATTATAATATATCTCCTTCTCGAGTCGCGAAAAATCATATTTTTCTAGTGAGGAGCACACTCTATCATACCTACATAAGATTTTTGCCTATGAGTTTGTGAAGTCAAAACTGTTAGTGGCACTTGATCGTGTTCTATCAAAGACTTGTTGCTGTTTTGTGGTTCTTAAATTCTTTCAATTTCTAATTTATTCTCACTGATTCCTTCGGAGATAATGTTTTTCTATAATACAACAATCCTAGCAATAAACACTTTGCCTTTAGTAGGATTGTAGAAATAATAACTCTTTTTTCCTTTTTTAGTAACCCACAAAGAGACGTTTATGTAATTTAGGTCCAACCCTATCTCAAACATGATGTTTCACATAATATTCATAGCCCCAAATCTTCATAAAAGTTATACTATGTTGTTTCCCGGTCAGTATCTTATATGATGTCTTTATAACTATGAAGAAGATAATGCTCCTAACCTTGACACGGTTTTGATGAAGATATCAATATCACATAAAACAAGAAAGTGAAGAATACTTATGAAGACAATGAAGATAAAGCTTCAAGAAATTAGAATCTAAGTCTTTAGGTACTTCTATCCTAATATTCTAAATATATAATCAGTAGTAATGCTCAAAAGTATTTAAAAAGAAAATTGATAATCACAAGAATAAATGAAAACAATTTTCAAAATAATGTGTAACAGGTTAGTAGATTTAAGCAATAGGTTACTATGACTAGGCGTGAGTGTGGGACGTGTTGGGACGGGTTAAGTATGTCCTTCACCCGTCCGTAAAAATTGATCGGGTCAATTTTTGAACCTGAACCCGTCCCTAATTAGGATGGAGCGCGTGAGGATGAGTCCAAAATAAGACAGGTCAAGATCGGGATAGGTCCGGGTTGGAAAAAGATAAAATGGCAAACATAGATTTTTTTTTCTCAAATATTTAAGCATGCACATTCAAAAATATCACAATATGTATATAAACTCAACTAAAACCTGCATATCATATACATCAGTATATAAACTACAAATCGTAAATTGCATCCTTCAAACTAAAACTATCACAATCACATGACTGAAATTTATAGAATACATTGAAAATTTTAGAATAATTTAAACTGTCAAGTGTTAACATAAGCTAAAGTGTTCTTGCAACTGATAAAAAACACTGAGAACTGAAATGATAACAACATGTCAATACTCAAAAGTTCACACAAAAATTAATACAATTAATAGCTATTAAGTAAAAAATGAAACTTAAATTGGAGTTCACAAAAAGTACACAATGAAAAAAGGGTAAGGAATAAAGATCATATGATAAGTGGTGTGAATATGTTGTGTGAGCTTTTAGGTATTTGAGTTATGTAGGCTGAACATAATGGATATTGATAGGTTCTTATTCAACTATTCTTCATATATAACTATAATGTACGGGTCGGGTGACTCAAACATAGACCTGAACCC
Source organism: Lupinus angustifolius (assembly GCF_001865875.1). Lineage (NCBI taxonomy): Eukaryota > Viridiplantae > Streptophyta > Magnoliopsida > Fabales > Fabaceae > Lupinus > Lupinus angustifolius. The sequence goes on from NC_032012.1 coordinate 200,791, forward strand.
GTCCTTTTTTTATGATGGGTCTGTCCCTTTTAATCGGGTCTGTCCATTTTTATTTATTTGGACGGGTCAGACCTATCCTTAAATCTTCGGGTTGAGACAGGTGTATGGGTCGGTCGGGTCTTGCTCACCCTAACTGTGACTAAGTAACAGATTACCAGAACTAAGTAACAGGTTACCAGAACTAAGTAACAGATTATCCAACAAAAATTGATTAGGGTAATCGATTACACCTTTTGAGAAACCGATTACACAACACGATAAACAATTGCTTTGTTGGACAGAATAGTTGGGTAATCGATTACAACCTGTGAGTAACCGATTACAACCTGTGAGTAATCGATTACAACCTGTGAGTAATCGATTACTCGGTTGGACAAACTGGTTGGGTAATCGATTACTGAGAGTTGTTGCACCAATTTTCAGATTCAAACTGCACAACTTTCACCCCAAATGAATTAGTTTCATTCCAATCGAATCCTACCTTTTCATAGAGGTGTTATGGCTGATTGGAAAGCTTATTTAAAGGCATTGAAACTCATAGTTCATAACACATAACTCACATATACAATCTAAACTTTTCTGATATACGTGCTCTACACTTCTTGCAACTTGTTCATAACTTTCATAACATATTTTCTGAAGTTTCCTTAAGTGTTGTTTCAAGTTATTCAAACCTTCTGAGCATTAGTACTAAAGTATACAAAAAGTTATTGGATTGCAATAGTTTATAGTTTCAAATCTTGTAAAGACAATCCTTGCCGTAGTTAAAGTTTTCTTCATACAATTTGTTGAATTACTTTCTTTCAAAAGAGTGTGATAAAGAAAGGGGATAGAGTCACTTGGAAAGGGTTTTTCCAAAGAGTGATATAGGTATTAGAGAGTGAGTAAGGTACAAGGAAATCTCGGGGTGAGAATTTGTAATTGCTACTCTTAATATCTAGTGAATAAATCTCTTATATTGTAAGAGTACTAGACGTAGTCTTCAGTAGACAAGAAGGTAAACCAGTATAAAATCTTCGAGTACTTTCTTCTCCTTTAACTCCTTTAAATTTACTTGATATTTTATGCATAACTTTTCCGCTGTTATTAACTCTTGAATTTTGCAGAAAAATCTGTCATAGTTTTAAACAACTAATTCACCATATCTTAATTGTCATCTCGGTCTTACAATAACAACCTTAGATCCATGGAATCAGAACACACTTTAGTATGAAAGTTGTCATTAACAAAGGTCCCAAAATAAGTTAGATAGATCTAATTGAGTCATCATAAATTGAACCATGCACAATAAAGTTAGATTTCTCCTTTCATATACACCATCCATTGTGGTCTCCCAAGAGGAGTGAATTGAGAAATAATCCCAAACTCTTTTAGATAGTCATTAAATTCTTGACTCGATGCTCTTCACCTCAATCTAATCAAATTGTTTTAGTTTTCTTGTCAATTAGGTTGTCAACCTCATTCTTAAATTTTTGACTTATTCAAAAGATTATGATTTGTGTTTCAGTATACATACTGAAGTCATTAGTAAACGAGTTAGACTCCTCTCCATTAATGGAGAGGCAAGTTATGGGGAAATACACTAAAAACTCAATAGACAATGACATTTATGACCTTTATTTTTCATTGAAATTACAACTTTGGCCTTAAAAATACACTCCAAAGTGTAACTTGTCTCTCCATTAATGGAGATGAGTCTTACTCTTAGTAAACGTGGTGAAGTGAAGAAAACCTCCCTCGGCTACTGTGCTCATTGGTCCATGGAAGATAACTTTCTCTTAATTGAGCTTTAAACATATTTCCCAATAAACAAGATTCACACATGTCAATTGCATTTATGTTATAGATTGGTATTTCGAGATCAAAGATATAGTGTCCATTACTCAATTTTGCGTTGGCATAAAACATATTGTTTAAATAAATAGAATATTTTTTACCCTTTATTATAAACGGAAAAAATTTCTTGTCCAAACAAGAAACAAAAATAATATTCTTAGTGTTAGGAAGAGTAAATTGTGAACTGATGTATATTATGCATTAGATGGTAGCCTTAAAATAGGCAAAGTAAAGAGGTTACAATCAGTTTCACAAACTACATACACAACTTCCTCTAAAGTGGAGGTAACTTGCTAAACTACTCATAAACTACTAACACAACACATAAACTGAATATAATAAAATATCTAACATTCCCTCTCTTAAACTGAAAATTCTATTTTCAGTTTACTAACTCTGCTGCTGCAGATTGCAAACACCCAACAAATTTCTCAAATTTTGGAATGAAGGTGCTTTGAGAGGTTTGGTAAAAATGTCTGCCAATTGATCTTCACTTCTGCAGTACTTCAAGACAATTGTTCCATCATTGTTGAGGTCTCTCAAAAAATAGTACTTAACATCAATATGTTTACTTCTTCCATGGAGTACAGGATTTTTGGAGAGTTTGATGGTTGAGGTATTATCACAATATATTGTAGTAGCCTCCTCTTGCTTGAAATGTAGTTCTTCAAGTATTTTTCTCAACCAAATGGCTTGACAAGCACATGTTGAAGCAGCAACAAACTCAGCTTCAGTAGTTGATAATGTGACTATAGGTTGCTTTTTAGATAACCATGAGACAACACCTGTACCAAGCATAAAGACATAGCCTGAAGTACTTCTTCTATCATCTTGATCCCCTGCAAAGTCACTATTAGTGAACCCAATCAATTCTGATTTTTCACCCTTCTTGAAAAATAGCCCAAGTTGTTTTGTTCCTTGAAGATA
>NC_032012.1:203653-207932 GCF_001865875.1 Lupinus angustifolius
TATATATATATATATATATAAAATAAAGTGCCTCATTTGACAACTTGTTTCATTAAATCTAGTCATTATTTAACGTGTGTCTTTTTCCTATATTACTATTAAAAAAGAAAAAATAAGACATATGTCATAAAAAATTTAAAAAAAGTAAAACACATGTCAAACAATGAGTGAATTTAAGTAAATAAATTGTCTCATCATATGATAAAACACTCTATTCTCTTAATTATATGTTTTGAATTAAAATGTAAAGATATGAAATAACAGCAAACTATACTAATTGATAAATACTAAATACAATAAACTGATAGTACTTTCAACTTTCAAGGTAATCACTTAAGTGAGTATTCCAACAAATTTGACCATATGAAGAAGCCAATGCCAATTCAAATTAGAAAAGCAAGTTCTAACCTTTGGGCTCTGGCCTTTGGAAAGTTCATAATACAAACCAGGATTCCTCCTGAAAAATAAATCAAGTAACATAAACTGTAAATTACTCACTAGTTAAATTCCAAAATAAATTATCCAATTGAATGTTTAACATTACAAATATTTTCTAATTTTACACTAAACTATGTTGGCTATGATCTTAACATATGCTAAGCTAGCATATATTATTGGTGAATCATATTTTGCTAGGGCCTTAAAATAAATTTATGTGGACCAAACTTAGTAAATAAAAAAGAAAAGGTGGGTGAGTAAAATATTATGCATGCTATCGATTCAAATGTTGATTTTGCTGCAAAAATGTTAAGGAATTAATCATGTAACAAACAATAAGTTGTGTGAACATATAATATCATAAAATTAAACTATATAATTAAAAATAATCTCTTTTGTGGTACGTAGTTATCTCTTACAATAAGTGATTATCTCTCAGAATTAAACTCTTAACCTTTTAGTTATTCTAAAAATGTAGAGACCAATATGTATTATTACGTATGTCTTAGCACATCATCATTTATAGGCACAAGTCAACTTATTATTATTGTCGGTTATTTAAATAAGATAAGTATTGTATACATGTGTCTCATAGATTGAGATTCTGTAACGTAGCTATACCAGGTTCACACTGAATAATTTTGATTGTAACACTTTAATAGTTTCTTATCTTATTTATTTGTGAATTTCGAAGAATGCTTGTGTGTTTATTTATCTATTTGTCGTTTATAAATTACTTTTTTATATTTTATTGATTCAATTGATAAGTGAAAAATTCATATAACTACGTTTTCTGTTAGCATCTTAAAATTAAAAGAAAACTATTTAACATATACGAAATATAATCAGCCATGTATTTTTTAATACTTAAAATGGAGTGAAACAATTTTTACGTTACATATACCGATGAAGACGCGATTTTAACGCAAATCAAAATAGGGTACCAAGTAGGGGTAACTTGGGTATTTCAAAATATTTATTATTCTTTTTTATTATGCTTTTACAACTACAACAAGTACAAAGAACTAGAAGGTTCAGTTACTGTACTTGAATGTCAGGTGTGGAATTCAGACACACATTTTATATTACAATTATCAAATGTAATAATATTACGTGAGATTAAAAAAAAACAAATTTACTCTTTTTAATTATTTTCTTGATTTATAAGTTTTTGCATTTAGCAAAATAGTTATAAAAAATTCAAATCAATACAAGACTTAATATCATTTACTTTTGTTTAAGAATATCTTCAATACAATAAAGAAAGTCTTATAGTAAAAACTTATTTTTTTATAGATAAATATTAATATGTTAGAATTTTGTCCGAACATATGCAAATAAGACTTACTCGAATTTCTCGGTCTTAAAATTGGTGAACCCGGTTCGGATCCTCTCGTCGGGATTAAATTCCTCCAAACTAGCAGCTTCTAGCTCCGCCGTCAACTCATTGATCTTTGCGGCGGCGACACCTTCAAGATCACCGTTCTCACTGAAAACAAAGTAGAAACGTTATACATTCATAATAACTCAGATAATCCTTGACAATGTGGGACCCCAGGGTACAGTGGGACCACTTCCACCTTGGTAAACTAAGATGACATAAAAAACTGAAATACTAGACAAACAATTAATATAAAAAATGTAATATTTATCTCATGTATTTGTAAAGATTTATATAGAATATTATATATTTATCATTAATTTATATTGTTGTTCTAAAAAGTCATAATAATTAAATATGAAAGATAGATATTAATAATATACAAAAATCATATGACATATATTTATTTCTCTTAATAAGTATGCATAATTGTTTTGGTAGAAATTTGTATGGAATATAGTTTTGCAAAAAAATTAATCTTTCGTATAAAATGTACACTGATAAAAAAATTTGAAAATTATTGTTTTACAGAAATATTTTGTATTCAATAAGGTTTATGGAGGTGATTGTGTTTTTTCTTTTGTTAATTTTTCCTCAATTTGTTTCATGATATTTACATTATAGGTTAATATGGTTGTTAATTTCTGACCCCTTATGAGTACTTTTTAATTTACTTATTTCATGAAATTGATCAGTATTATAATAAAAAATTAAACTCAATTTGACACATATTTTTATAATTTCAAAGGTCAATGTTTTTGTAGAGAAAGAAGAGATTTTATTCACCTGAGAAGATTGGTCAGCGCATAAATGGCGTCAGAGTAAGTTGCCATGTCTTCCTTCTGCAGCTTATCCAAATACGAAATATTAATCATAACCCAAAATTCAATAACACATAACAATAACAAATCTTGTTCACAAATTCATTATTTAACAACAAACGATGATGGGGTGATATATAGCTTGAGATGATGTAGAGAGATAATCTTATAGGTAATGAACTAATTTCGAGTGGTGTATCACTGTCAACAAATGTCGTTTTCAGGATTAAATCTTTAAGGATCTAGTCGACCTTACATTATTAAATTAACGTTGGTGAATTGTGTTATATTAACAAAATGAAATGAGATATAATGGAGAGTGGAGAAAATGGAATACTTAAATTATTGTAGAAATTAAGTGGATTGAATTGCATGAAATGAATGAAGAAGAGAGAAGAAAAAGAAGACATAGAATATATGAACAAACCTTTTTGTGTTGTTCTCTTTGTTATGAAATGAGAGAGTGAGAGATGGTGATAGCTTTGAGATTTGATATTAATATAGGAGTGAGTGAGTATGTGTTGGTCTTATATGTGTGGATAATAACTTTTTTTCCACGCTCTACAAAGAGTACACAAAAGGGGAAGATCACACTTTGCTTAGTTTGTGCCATAAAGGACGTTTGTATTAATTATTAATTAGAGGAATAATTAAGGGAGATATAGAGAAAAATAGTATCTTATTGAGCTTAATTTTTTATGTTATTAAAATAATATTATTAGAGTATTCATTAATCAATCATTTATTATAAATGAGACGTTATTCTAGTGGTATAAAACCAAATCAGATTCTCAGGTATCATAATAGGTCAAATGTTCGATTTCTGTGAATAACATTTTGTTGGAAGGAACAATTATATATCTAAAAAAGACTAATTCATTACTCATAAATATATGAGAACATATCCTTAATTATAATAAAAAAAATCAATAACTTAATAATACTCAGAAAGTCAACAATTTTTGCTCATAAAAGGGAATATGATTATGGTGGGAAAGAAACTAGAGTTTGCATTAAATATACTTGATCCATATTGTAACGCCCAAAAAATACTTCTCAAAAACATTGCGGAAAAATGGGTAATTTTTTTTTTTGAATAAAGAGATTGTACAAAATTGTTTCCTTTTAAAACCTTCCTTTTCCGGGACATCACTTTAAGTAACTCAAATGCGGAAAATCAACTTATCGTTATCGAATGATAACTTAACCTGATTCACAATTTCCTGAATAACACAATACATATAAACGGTTAAGTCATCTTTAGTTCATACAAACTAAATCAACAAAGGCGGAACTACATCGCCATTAACATATACCAAATCCAAAAAGGAAGGGCGAAATATTAATCATCGCCCACAGACGCTAAACAAAGACAGGAACAACTGAAGCCATCAGTGTTTCAAAAGTCACAAAATGATGAGTAACTCCTAGTGGCTAACTCCAAAGCTAGGGTACTGCCTCTCCTCAATTCCTCATGCTCCCTCCTGGAACATCACGGACGGTAGCTCCAAATCTGAGCAAAGTTGTCTACCTGACGAGCACACGTCCGAAAAGCAAACAATAGAAAAGAAGAGAAATAGAGAGAGTAAGACATCTAATGAACGTAAATTCATTGACGGCGTGGACTTACTCAGAATAT
>NC_032012.1:208032-324277 GCF_001865875.1 Lupinus angustifolius
TGTTCATGGTTTCAACAAAATATTTTCATAAGTTCAAGAACATCATCATTTTCGGTTTTGAGAAGAAAATGAGTTAGAAAGCGTTTTAGAAAATTTCAACGGTTGAATATGTTCTTGACATGCTCATGAACATCATACTTAAATCTCATCAACATCCATTGGTTGAATGTTGAGAGATTAAGGTTTGGAGATGGAAGAAGAAAGGAGAAAAATGAGAGAAAAGTGAAGAGAGGATTTTTACCTCTTCTTTGAAAATGCCAAAGTGTGAGAGAAGTGTGGAGTGAGGAGTGCTTAAGGGGAGAGGGAAATCTGATTTCCCTCCTAGGCACTCATGAAGATCTCCTAGGGTGGCTTCCTAGGGTGGCTAATGATGAGATTGAGTGATGTGAGGTTTACTTTATGGAAGTCAACTTTCGCATCCCAATGCGAAATGACCCCTCACGGATACGTGCGATAAACATGATCGAATATTATCGGCTAATACCCGATCGGATATTATAAATCGCCCGATCATAATATCCGATTAGGATTTTGGATTTCGGCATTCCGAGTGAAAAATATTTAGAAAACAGGTATGGGTTTATTCAGGGTCTATATTGACTCGAAATGAAATTACGAAGCCAACGTGCGATCGGAATTCGATTCCGAGTTACGGAACTCAAAAACCACTTTTTGAGTCGTACCGGGTGGATTTCGGTCCCGACAGTGGTTCAGAACCGACTGTCTCCGAAAATTACCAAAAATTACCATAAAATAGGAAATAAAATTTCAAGAATAAAACTCAACTAGAGTTTTGTCTAATTCTTTACCGAAATTTCCCAGAAATTCATTTTCGAATATATAATTAATAAAAATATTAATAAAATCTTATAATTCCAAATCGTAAAATTCGCAGTGTTACACATATCATATATATATATAGTACCTTGAGACTAATTTTTTATTATAACATATATTTTGTCTTGCAATTTGTAATACAAATTATCAAATATAATTTATACTTCCTTTGTTTACATGTTCAAAAAATATTTTAGGGTTTAAGCCTCACCTATTTAAAAATCGGACCTTGCATATAAGCATATTTAAAGGCTTGTGTAAATTTATTTAAAGGCTTGTGTAAATTTATTTAAATTTTGTTTAAATAAGCTAATAGACAAGTTTTGAAATAGAGTTATATCATCAATAATTTAATTATGTTTTCAAATAATTTTTATATTCAAATAGTATATTTTTTATAATTTTATTTATATAAAATTATATCTAAAATTTTAGTTATATTAAAATAGTATGTATAATATAAATAGATTTTAGGTATGTTGTTGCTATTTTTTACAAATTTAATTATATTGAAATAATATAATATAAACATTAATATATGACATAAACCATGAATTATTAAGTTAAAAATACTTTTTAAGAAGTTTTAGCTAACCTATTTATGAAAATGTTTAGATTGACCTGTAATACATCAAGTAATAGATCCTTTAACAGATAAACTAATATGCTTATGTATGAATGAGTTTAACTACTTGTAAATTATTTGTTGTAATTTTATAAAGGAAACTAAATATATTATTAAACTAATTGTAATTTTAGTTTGGATAAATTAGATTAAGAATCTATGGTTTTTAGTAAAATATTTTGGTTCTTTTTGATGATGACAATCGGTACATGTTGAATTATTTATGTAAATTTTTGAATACAAATCTATTTTTTATTTGTTTTCCTACTATAAATATATTTATTAATGTTGAATGTTAATAATTATTCATTTTATTCTTTTATAAATAGTGTTTCCTCAGAATTTTTTAAATCTATTAATTTTTTATCCTTAAAGTTCAAAATAATAATAATAATAATAATAATAATAATAATATTTATTAAAATTTTATTCTCATTACTATGGAGATAGTACAAATAATAATAGAATAAGTTGAGATGAGAATTAAGAAAGATATAATAGAAAATGCAATAAAATTTTGAAAACTCAATCATTCTATTGATTTGTGTAAAATAGCCTAGAATGATACTTACAAAGGTACTTAGGGAGTATAAGAAGAATTTAAAAAAAAAGTTTGATAAATGAAAAAATTGGTCATGCTTTGAATGAGATAGCTTTGTCAAGCTCATACCTTCAATATTTAAAAAAGTCAAGACAAACATGTTAAGATTTAAACTTTCTACACTAGGCAAGATCAAGCCCTTAAATTGTGTAAACAAGTCAACTCATGCTTTAGATTTGGCTAGTTTCATAAGCAAGTAATACTCGATCCTAAACATGTTTTCTGTCACACAATTCGTATTACTCTACGTATTGTTTATTATGATTTGTCAGAAAAATACTTAATTATTAAATTTTTAACTTTAATATATTTTTTCAACCAATTATAACAAATGACAATTAAGTGACATGTTGTTTTAGAAAGTAGATATAATCCATTCTCTCTTACCAACCAAATCTCTTTTAACTTTTTTTCTTTCTCTTCTCTCTTTCCTAAATGTACCATACCAATTACCAAACAAAAGGTAATGAATTTCTTTATTATAGTCATGATCCTGTTTACTTTAGTTGTAGATTTGGGATTTTGCATTTCTTTATTAAATTATTTCATATTTATTTAACATTTATATTAAATTAAAATAAAAGGTAATGCCTTTTTTTGTTATAGTCCTAATCCTATTTTACTTTAGTTTTAGATTTGAGACTTTGCATTTATTTTATTAAATTATTTCATATTTATTTAACATTTATATGAAATTAAACCAATAAATATTAACTTTTTCGGGTTCACCATACTTGACTGTTATAATTATCAACGCAAATTAAATTGAATGGAATTATGGCAAATATAATATATCCCAACTTCAAATTCAAAAAGAAGGATTCTTTTATGAAGAAGATGATGATTTAGTTGTCTAAGATTATGTTAGATCTCATGATGATCAAAAGGTCATGAGTTTGATTCCCGTGAGCGATACTTGTTGGGAAAGACAATCATGCACCTGAAAATGGATTAGTTCCTTACCTAAAAGGGTGAATTTTTTTAATTGGTAGTACCAAAAATCACTACACCATAATTGATATTTAACAACGCTTCTGTCTGTTTTGAATACTGTTAAATATAATGCGGAAGAGAATTAATAACATTTATCGAAGAAAACGTTGTTAAATGTGTTATCTTTTGTTATCGTTAACATCTATTGAAGCAAACACTGTTAAATGACATATTTCATATATTTACGAGCACTTCTTCAATAAGCATTGTTAAATGTGTTATCTTTAATATCGCTTATTGAAGAAAGTGTTGTTAGTTGTGTTATCTTTAACAGCGCTTATTGAAGCAAACGCTGTTAAAAGTCATACTTCATATATTTAACAACACTTTTTCAATAAACACGGTTAAAAGTGTTATCTTTAACAACGCTTATTGAAGAAAGCACTGTTAAAGATATCACTGTTAAATATTGTCTTATTTAGAAAGTAGACATTTAACAGCGTTTGCTTCAGTGAACGTTGTTAAATGTCTACTTTCTACAGCACTACAAAAAGTGTTGTTGAATTTAACCTTATGTACTACTGTGCTCATATAGAAAGCGCCATAAAAATATTGTTAAATGACAATTTTAAGTGCTGTTATTTTGCTATTCTGGCATGGTGAATATTGAAAAGAGAAGATAAGTTTAATTTGTATTGTTTATTAATATAAATACATAAAGTCTTAGTTCTTAGTTCTGTTAATGTATATACCATTGTCATGCATTAGTATATATTCACTAGGGTGTAAGTGGTTCTGGCTAAAACAATAACTGATGGAACCAAATCAAACTAACTGTAAAATATGGTTCGGTTTGGTTTTACAGTTCAGTTTGGGTATTTTTTAAGAAATCGTTTATGTTCAGTTTGTGGTTTTATAAATTTTGGAACTGTTGGGACCGAACTGCATATTAAAGATATAGATGTTAGGGAATGATGTTTTATTGTTGTTTAAATTCTTCAACTAATTTTGTAGTTTAAATGATCAATTTCATGTGAATTGTAGTATTATATATGTTAATAAAATGTTATTATGTTAGTATTATATATGTTATTACTTACTAAATTGTTTCGTGTCTTGATAATTTGAAATATATCTTCCATCTTTTATAGTATTGAGTTTGAAAATAACATATACCATATATTGTTATATGTGTTACTAATTGTGAAATGTAAAATTATATTTGTAACTATTATATATTTTACTAATCATAAATTGTATTGTTATATATGCATCTAATAGATATATGTTACTAATTTTGAATTGTATTATTATATATGTGATAATTCAATTTTTTCTCCTTAAACTATATAATTGTTACATATGTTACTAACAAATAATTATGAGTTTCAATTTTTTTACTTATATATATATGATTCATAATTTTTTATAATAATAGTAATAATATTTTTCTTTTTATGGACAAATAATATCTCTTATAATATATTTTAGACTTTCAATTGATGCAAGATTTTTATAAAAAAATAATAGGAAAACCCTTAGAATCGAACCGAACAATTTAAGAGCAGTTCGGTTTCTATAATTAAATTTGTGGTTAATTGAGCGAAACTGAACCATGTGCTTGTGTTCAGTTTGGTCGCTAAAATACACTAAGAAACGAACCAAACTTTTACACCCTTACTCACTCATTATAAGTTTTGTTCTCTTGGTTATAACTTCTAGATAGGATAAAGTTGAATTGAGACAAATATTTAAAGGTGTCACTCTCCATGTATCACTTGTTATGAGCGATTAAAAAAATATATTTAAATTAAAATTTTAATAATTAAATATTTTTGACCAACTATAATAAATAATAGTTTGAGTAACATAATTTGTGGATAAAAGATGTATTTTCAAGAGAGAAAGAAACTAAAAAAGTGCAACCATTCTATAAAAGCACTTATGAGAAGAAAGAGTACAAAAGAGATTAATTTTATATAAAATGTTCAAAAAATCCTCTGAAAATTATTTCCCTCACGAAGGACACACACTTCAAGTATCTTTGTTACTTGTTTTCTATTATATTCTATTTCATTCGTAATAACCATTCATATAATTGTTAATTAGTAATTAAAAACTAACAATATATATCATAATATTTAAATATATTATTTTATTAACTGAAAATCTAAACTTTTCATATTATATTTATTTTGATAATATTTTTGTCCTTAAAAATAATATCATTTCTATCTTATTCTTTTTTATCCAATCAACTAGTTAAAGTGAGAATACAATATTTATTTCTCTTCTTTTTTCTTCTTACATCAATAAATAAATAAAAATCATTTTATTTTTGTCTCTTTCTTTCTTCACACTATTTTTATTTATCTATTTCCCTTTTCTCATTTTCTTTTTAAAGAGAGCATTAAGTAAATAACATATCACACAAATATGAATAATGGGTTTGTTATTGGGTATTGCAATACTCATCTACACGGCGTTGGGTGTGGCTAGTCTAGTTGTTACCCACCCTAGATAAGTTAAACACATTAATTGACTTTAGGGTTTCTTTGCATTAATATACTGATTTTTGAACCAGAAAAATCAGAGTGCAAAATTTTAGGAAATTTGCAGGATCTAATTTATCTAATGCGTACACTGACAGGATAAGTGTTTTTATAATATAAACAAATCATCCATTATTTATATGTTAATTATTATTGACTCTTAAACAAAAATAATACAAATCAATAGTAGATGATGTGTTGACAATATAAAAAACTTTACATCGACATTGCATAGATTTTAAACTTTTATCTATATTAACCCACATTGAAAAAATGTTTTTTACACTGTCACTGTATCATCCACCATTTATTTTCAATCATCATTTACTTTTCAGAAAAAATAATTCAAATGAATAGTAGATAATGCACTGACTGTGTATAAATCTTTATACTATCAATGTATAAATACTCTTTAATGAATCTAATATTATAAATGAATAGTTTTATAAATAAAGGTTATATAGATTAAAAAACTTAAATATAAAATTTACAAATTTATTACAGATGATAATGATAAATTTAATTTAGAGAGATAATAAGATGTACATTGAAAATATAAATTATTATTAGGATAAATTACACAATTAATTTATCAATCCCTATTATTAATACTAGTGTGTTTGGTGTGTTCGGTGTACTTTATATTATATTTTTTGTGTTTATGATAATGTTTAATTTAAAGTGAGATATGTGGTTAATTAATGTATTGGTGGTGGTTGCTTAGGATTATATAGTTTTTTTGTAAAAATTAAATAATGTGAAGGGCAAAATAGGAAATGAAAATTACACCATGAGGGAAGTTATTTCAAGTTTTGGCTTTATATATAGTATAGATATAGATATAGATATAGTGATAAATCATGAAAGGGGTGTTCGCATTCCATTTGGACCAGGTTTAAGGGAAAAATGATCTGATTCAAATACTTAATTAATTGCGGTCTGGTCTAATCTGATATGTTTATATTAATATGCTCGATCCAATCCGAATATTATATGCGGTTTCGACTCGATTTGGATCAATTTTTTTATATAAATAACAACAATAATACTTAGAGTGTTTACAACATAACAAGACAACAAAACAGAAGATATCAATAACAACAATATGAGCATTTACAACATAATTTTGACATTTAGAGTGTTTCATTGATAATTAATAACAATAATACTTTCACATCAATAAAATTGATAATAAAATACATAACCAAAATCAACATTTGAATCATCTTCGTTTTGTTGTGAGATTGATTTAAGTTTTAAAAAAAGTGTATCAAATATAATATATAATTTAAAACATAGCAACATGTATATATATATATATATATATTATAGAATATAACAAATAAAATATAGGTAAATTTTAGAGTTGAGACTTAAGATTAAGTTTGGAAGACAACTAAAAGTATTACACACTTAACTTCTCATACTAATTCGGTCCAGTCTGGATCCAAGAGGTGAAACCAAAATCCGGACCGGACCGGACCAATTGGTCTTTAAAAAATAAATTCAACACGATCCAAACACATTCAATTTTTACAGTTTCAGTCTATTTTTGGACCGATCTAGATTTGAACACCCCTACTGGACGAAGACAATAACACATGACACAAAAATATATAATGATCTATATTTTAATTTATTTTACAATAAAATAAATGTAAAAATTAAAAAAGATTATTTTTTCCATTGTTTTCGTATATTGGAGAATCCTGTAACAGAAAGAATATGTGTCTAATATATAAGTATGGATGTTAGAATATTTAATTAAACTTGTTTAAAAATATTGATCACCCAATTACGAAAATAGAAAAGAAATGAATAGGAAAAAATGAAAAAAGATGTCAGTAATAGCATATGGAGACAAATTTGCTGCTGCTACTGCAAAGTAATTATATGCACTATTTTAATGTTCAGGCCGTGACCACTTTGCAGGCAGGATCTTCTTATGGTTAGTTTTTGAGTCCATATTGAATATCTTTTTAGAGTAAGTTTTACATCTCTACAAAATATTTAGTTTTTGAGTCCATAATGAAATAGGAGAAATAATTATAATCATTTAAACAAAAAAAAAAGTAATAAGTGTAAATAAGTTAAATACTAATGAGTGTTGGTATAATTTCTTCTTAAATAATTAATTATTTATATATTGATTATGATAAATTGATCATTTATAAATTTGTATATAAAATTTGATTATGAAATTATTCTCCTCTTTGATGTATTTAAAAAAATATTTCTTAAATTATTTGATATTCATACACCATTAGAAACAATGAAGGTGAAATTTGACTTTATCCCTATGCAAACCCTGTAGCTTGTTTAGAGATTTTTTTTGGATGAAAGTGAAAAATGACAAAAGAAACTATTTAAACAAAAGGAAGTTCTGAAAGCGATTAGTTTCTTATCTAAAAATGTGAGGGATACCCTTAGTAGTATCAAAACAAAATGAAGTGTTCTATATCAATAGGAGAATTGCACCATTCCTTGAAGTTGCTTGTAACACCTCAGCCCTGTGCGACCTCATGAGCTTAATAGTAGAAACTCATGGGTTAAGTGACTAATTATATCTGAGGTCACGAGTTCGAGTCGCGGAAGGCTCCCCTTGGTGGGAAATAAAATACTGCAGGAGATATTTATGCTTGTGGGTGACACACTCATTATATTCATATGTCTGAGAGGTCGTATGTCAGGACTGAGGTGTTACATAGAGTATACCCAATGTAAAAGAGACGAATCATAGAAAAAGTGACCTAATTATTGTGAATGCAAGTATGCAAGAATATGATTTGACGAAGACAAAGACTAAAGCTTGAAGACAATGAACACATCAACGACAACACAAAGACTCATATTCAAGCTTCAAGAAAGGATCATGAAGACTAAGAGTAATGTTTTAGGTCCAAAGATGCTTTTTAATGGGTATAGTCTAGGTTGGGTAAACCATTTGATAAATCTCACATAATATGAGCATTTTACATAAAAGAGATTTTTCATATATAACATGACTTCGAAAATATTTTAGCATGAATACATGATTCTCAGCACTAATATTTATATCCTTTTCAAAGTCATGCTCATGTATATATTATTCATGTTAGAAGTTCAAGCAAAATCAACTAAGTTTTTTCAGAAAATCAACTAAGTTTTTTCAGAAAATCGTTAATCGATTAAGACTTTATCTAATTGACTAAGTTTTTGTAAATAGAAAACTCGTTAATCGGTTAAGGACATGATTAATTGATTAAGTCTGTTTCTATGTTGGAATATTGGACATTTTAAATAAACGTTAATCAATTAAGTTACAATTTAATCGATTATCCCTAATAGAAATGTTTGAAACTAAATGATATTTTATCATCCTTTCTCATATGCAAAGTAGCTCAAAAAACAAGAACAATAAATTTTATACTCAGAAATTTGATGCAAAAGTGATACACGTTTTCAAGAGTGATTTTTGAGAAAAGAGAAAATCTTTCATGTGAAAAAAGTGAGTTTTTTTAGCATCCTTGAAAAGTGTTTATTTTGATATCTTGAGAGTTGCTAAGATTTCCTTTTGTGAATCTTATTCATTCATTTTTATCTATGTGTGTCAAATTCATCAAAGAGTTGTATTTTGACTTGTTAATGTATATTTAAGCACATTGAGAGTGCATTAAAAAGTTGTACACATTTTTTACGGTTGATTTTATAAATTTATCTCTTCGAAAGTGTGAGGTATCACATAGGAGAAATAGAGAAATTTGGGAGAAAATACTAAATATGATAAAATTAATGAGGTAAAAAAAATTCAATTTATAAACAAGATAAGTGCTTTAATTTGCTTAATAATGATTTATAATACAAAAACTTGGAAGGTGAAGGGAGTTAGTTATATTTAATTCTTAATGTATTTTGCTTAATATTTAATTCTTACTTTTATTTTTTGGTTTCTCACATGTATCATCGTACCGGATGTAATCTTATCCGAGCCGGGAATATTCACATGTATATGTGACTAACTCTCCCAGCGGCACTTTTTCTATTCATAAGACTCAAACTTGAAACTTTGCTTAATGAGAATCAAATATATACCAATTGAACCAAATATGTGGACTAATTCTTACTGTTGACACATCATAAGTGTTGTTTTCTTATAAAAAAAACATGGAAGGTGAAGAGAGTTAGTGTGACAAGTGTTTTATGCTAAAGTGAAAGATAGAATGGGCAAAAAAATATTAATTGTGCTTACAACACATGCACATCCAAAAGCAAATGAAACATTATTTGTTATTTGCTTATACATAGTTAATAGATATATCATATTAATTAAATGTGCAAAGGAAAAATAGTAGCTTTTTAATATGCATAATCTATTAATAGTAATTATGCCAAATTTATTGGTACTTGATAATGATTTGATTTATACATGTCGGTAATAATAAGCTAATTACTTTATACATGCTAATGATCAATAGTGATAGAACTATATGTTTGAGGGAATATCCTTACTTTTTTAACTAACCTCTTATAAAATTGATAAATAATTTTTTTTCATGAATTATAATAATAACTATTTTCTTGATAATGTAAAAAAATATTTATCAAAATAAGGATGAAGGAAATGTTGCATATATTTGCCTCCATTTCTCAAATCATCATTTGGACAATCTCACTATGTTCTCCTCTTCCTAAATATAAAAAATAAATATCTTATTAATTAATTATAAAATGTAAAAAATAATAAATACAACAAGGATGGAGGAAAATTTACAAATATTTATTTCTTGTCTTTAACTTATCATTTGGACGGTCACGCTACGCCACGTCTTCCTCAAAAATAATTAAAACATACCCAACGACAAATATTTTTATATTAAGAACTACGTAATCTTAATTTTCTTAGGCAAGATCATATATTGTCAGACACATCAAAAAATAAAAAATACTTTTCATCTTAATAATAAATATTTAAATAAGCCAAAATGTATAGTAAGGTTACCGTCTAGAATAAATAAACAAAGTACTAATACATTTCCTAGATAATTGACTCCCAAATCCAAAATTATCATTTAAAATAAAGTTTTTTTTACGTTTTACCTTCAAAAAACACAGTAATAACTCCAAAAAAAAATATGTCACGAAAAATTAGGGTGTAGCACCAAGTAATGGATCCAATTAAATCATATACCATGAGAGTAAATATAGTCTTGAGAGAGAACACGACTACCAATTTGGTGGATCATCCCCACAATTTCATGGTAGGATTGTGATAACAAATATTCATTAAAGTCAAGCGGTTATCACGAAAATATTCTGCTTATCTTAATTACATCTCATTTATCTTTTGATTTATTTTCTGTTTATTAGGTTATTCAATCTTAATCTCATTTCATAGTTAAATTAAATCAAATAGTGTTTAAGAATAATTAATTAAACATAATCAAAGAGATATTTCAGTTTTTATACTTCAGAACAATTTTTATTACTCGACACAATCATGGAAGGAATCCTCTGCTTCAAAATTAAATTATGGAATCTATTTAATCAAATCATGGAAGCACCAAATCCAATGGAAAATATCTCTTCACCTCACTTTTTTGTTATTTAGTGTTGAATTATGTGCCTACGGAAGAAGCAATGGAAGAAAATTGATTTATAAAAAACAAATACGACATTTTTAAGATGAAAAAATAAACTAGATTGAGTTGGAGAGTTATCCGAAGTGATATTAAAGATAGGGGAGATGAATGTGTCATAGATACTAAAGAGGGTGAGAGTTTTGAAGAGAATATTGAAATTTTTCCTTGTCCAATAGGTCGTGTAGAAATATTATTCTTTGAGAGAGAAATATATGCAATGACAATGTATGAATTTTATATATTGTTACTTCATCACCTACCATTCATATCTAATCTTCATTAATTCTTTAAAAAAAGTAATATAAATGAATGGTGGATGATGTAATGAATGTGTATAATTTTTTATACTAACATTAATATTTACATTATTATCCTTAAGTTTCATTGTGTTGGATTGTGAAATGGATTTTCAAAAGCTTTGGGACATTCTAAGTAATCCTAATCACATCACAATATCCTTAACAACACTACAAAAATGCATATATTACTAATGATAGGTATTCAATTAGATGCTGAAACCTTGAATTTTTCTCCTTGTGTGCATGGAAGAATCATATGAAAATGAAATTAATCAATCTAATTCACCCATTTAGAAAAGGGGGAAAATATTTGCTAGCATCACAATATGTTTTATTGCATCATATATTATCCCTCTCACAATCTACATATTTATTTTAGTGTATAGCTTATAAAATTCTTCTCATTCAAATCCTAAGACTTGTTAATATAATGTAATCATAATATTAAAACTATTAGCACACAACACATGTTCACCATATATATTGAAGATCACCATTCATATCACACATTCAATATTCAAATTATTATACATAACTCACAACTTACAATACATAAGAAGATGATGCATCAATCACCAAAATATAACCATAGATTTTAGGCTTTAAAGCAGACTTCACCATCACAAACCCATTCATCTTTGGACTTCTTTTCTTCCTTAGCATCATCTTTGCTTCCTTTCCCCTTCTCTAGTGCACATTTTGGATGAAGATCAAAATCACACTCATCACAGTAGTATGACCATATATTTCCCTCGACGTCACAACCATCACATATATAAATCGTACGGCGACACAACTCAAGCTCATGCTCATGTTTTTCATGTGTCAGCTTCTCAGGCCACCCCTTTGCAATCTCTTCATATTCGGCCTCTATTTCTTCAACTCTCTCCTTAGTGAAAGGATAAACATCTACCCCATATTCCCAAAGCAATTTTAGCACTTTTGTTGTGACAGTATTGCCATTTGGTCCAATGGCCATAAGCTCAGGGGCGCCAAATAACTTTAATTTGTGATTCAGGATGGCCTTCCTTGAGTCGCCGTAGGGAAGTGCCAACCACGGCATTTCTGCAAAGTGTTCATCAAAGGAGGCTTGATCGTCGTCCTCTGAGACGAAAATGATTTCAAATGCATTGTCCTTTGCCTTAACCTTGTGATATAATTCGATGAGTTTTGGAAGGAAATCAGTACGGTCAGAACACCATAGAGCCGATAAGTAGAGGAGGATGTTCTTCCCTACTAATTCAGAGACTCTAATCTGATATGAAATAAATGTGAACTTGTTAATATCACATCAAAGAAAGAATGAAGCATTGTACTCAAAGGAATCTATTGCTAATTTGTTCAAAAAATTTACCTTCACCCCATCTTTTCCAATGACAAAATCTCGATCTCCGGAAACCAAAATCGACTCAAGGGTTTGAGATGCATCCTTGGCCTTTTGTATGTCAATAAGCTCATCAAACTTTTCTGGAGTGAAAGGGCATGCAGCAATTCCATGCTCCTCAATAAACTCAACAACATTAGAATGAAGAGTTTTCCCATCTGGCCCAATAATAACCAATGTGGGAATGGCTGAAGCCTCGAAATACCGAGGCAACTTCTCACAACTCCGGTCCTTGAAAGGCAGTGATAACCAAGGTAAACTTCGTAACAATTCCTTGAATGACTCTTCTTCTTCACCTTCATAACCATCTTCTCTGCATATCATCACAACCTCAAATTCCTCCCCCTCTGCCTTCAACTTCTCATAAATCTCTACAAGCTTTGGAGTAAAGTTAATGCATGGTTTTTCATGAATATATATGAAATACAGACCAATTGTCTTCCCCTCAAGATCGGAGACCGGTATCTGCATGTACATAAAGGGAAAACTCAGATTTAGATAGAATTTAACTAAAGGAAAGTGCTATCTTATACATAGAAAGTTACTAGCTTACTTTCTTCCCATCGGAAGATATAACGAAATCTCGCGAAGGAGAGGTCAAGATAGATGTCAATGTCTGGTTTTTCTTAGCTTCATTGTCTTGATCCTTCAACTCTTAGATCCTTGCTGATGTAAAAGGATATCCTTCAGCTCTATATTTCATGATAACTAGAGTTCCGAGATCATTAAGAACAACTCTCCCAACTTCGTTAAGTATTACGAGCTTGGGAATTCCCACTACATCAAACAATTCATTAAGGCGTTTGCGCGTATCTGAATCAGAAAATGGGATAGCAAGCCATGGCATCTTGGAGAAGTATGCATTATAGGATTCAAAATCTTTATCAGCTGTCACAAAAATGACCTCAAACTCATCTTTTGGAGCAAGTTCATTGTACACCTCCACCAAAATAGGGGTAAACTCTCGGCAAGGACCACACCATGATGCCGAAAAATATATACCTAAATTCTTTCCCTTCAAGCTATCAATCTTAACCTGTGATGTGTAAGTTAGGCAAAAGTGATATTTTTGATATGCTGAATAATATAGCTTCACCAAAAAGCTGAATAACATACGTTGAAGTTTTATCATAATTATCATTGTTACTTTCTGAAAACGATTACGTAACACCCCAGTCCTGACACCTGCGACTCGAACCCATGACTTTATGCACAAATAGTCATTTATGGGCACACTCAGTATATTCATGAGCATGAGAGGTCTCATGTCAGAACTGAGGTGTTCAAGGTTAAACAAACAAGACCTCAAGTTATAACTCTAGAGTTACAAAGCATAGGCCTTGAAGTTAAATTGATGAATTGCAATTACAATTTTGACACTAGAGTGAAACATTCTAAACAGAAAGAGCATAGCAGAATGAATGAGATCAATGCAATTACAATTTTAACACAAACGAATCATACCATAATAAATGCAAGTTTATGAACATTTGACAAAATGGGTTGAGCACATTATACCGTAACAAATGAAGTAATTTATGCTAAATAAAACAAAAAACAGAAACCATGAAAAATTAAAAAGGAAAAGAAAAAAGTTACCTGATGATCATTGTTACGAATAAGAAAGTCTCTGTGAGGAGTAGAGAACAGAGATTCAACACTGTGGGTTACAGATTTTGCCATCTTAGTCAGAACAAAAACATAGAATAAAATGAACCTACTTGAGTTATATATATATACACACACACTATTTCACTATCGATGATGATTAATAAAAACTGATTGAATATTTTAATATTTACGTAAACCATAACTTAATAAAATGTAATATATATACTGTCATTATAAACATTCATATATAATCAGTACATCATCTATCACAAAAATATTTACAGACAAAACTTAGAAAATTCTCTTTATGTCCAATTTGAAAAAAAGATCAACGAACTCCCAAGTTTAATTTATGGATCGATGAATGTTATTAATGCTCTGTGTGTCCATATTAAAAGAGTACTCTCGCTAATTACCTAAAACTTTATATTTAAAGTTGTTCAATTAAACATTTTATTATTAAAAAAATATTTTTTTAATTAGGGTGTCTCGAAAGAGTTTATCCTATTACAATGTATCTCTAAGTGCGATTAAAAATAAAAACTACATAGTTCTCGATTGATTGATAATTGATTAATAGTTTAATTTATTTTTATTAATTAAGGCTTAAAAAAATAAGGAGATCATAGACCTCCCTAGTTCAAAAGATGAGAGAGACAATACTAGAAATTGGACCACTTCTTAACTCCAATAAAAATGAAATAGACAATACTACGTTTAGTAATATTACCTTTTATAAAAAAGAATTATTTAAAATAATTAACACGAGAATTAATACAAAAATATAATGTTGGTGGTGAATTGTTTTTATGATTCTAGAGATAGCAAATGTATTACTTTTGGCTATGATAGATTCTCAACCTATATGACATGAACTCTAATGTTACTATTAAATCCTCATACTAATTTTTAATAACAATTTAATTCCAAAAATATACTTTAATATTTATTTTTTATTAAAGAAATTATTTTATTAATTGAAAGAGAATTAATAAATAATAGACAATATTGCATGTGAAACATCTTTTTCCTTCCCAAGATAATATAGGTAGTATTATTGATCACGACAACTTCTCAACTGGAACCAAAATTAAGATACGAAAAAGTTTTGATGTTGCTATTAAATTCTCAAATTAAATTTTAATTGATGCAATTAAAGAGTAATTTTAAATTTAATCAATACAATTTTTTAAATGATTAATTAATAGGGTTAAGGGAAAAAAGACAATATTGACTATGAATCATTACTCATGATCGTTGTTGCTTCTAAACATTGATTGGGAAGAAAGATAAGGTATGAGTCATGACTTTTGCTCAGACCCTTTAAAATAATATATTTGAAATATTGTTTTTATAAATATCTGATTTTTATTATTTTTAATTAACTTTATTAAAGTATTCATTTATTATTATTATTATTATTTAATTATTATTATTATTTAATTATTAAAAAGAAAATATTAAATATATAACTTTTATTAAATGTGAGGACGCGGTAGAGGAACAATAGTTTGACATGTGTTCTTTGGTTTGAGGGGCGAAGACAATAATGAGACACCACATATTTGGATAATTTGCTCTTAGAGATACATAGATGTGACGAGACACGAAATTCCATATTGACTTACGGTACATAATTTCAAAAACTAACCGTTCAAAATGGACAAATTTACACTAAAATCGATATTTTCCTTATTGATTTTTTGGGTACTATCAATGGACTCCCTCCACCTTTTTGAGTAAGGAACTAATCCTTTTAGGGTTTGTGGTTGTTCTTCCCAACAAATGTCACTCATAAGAATCAAACTTTCGACCTTGGGATCCAATAAGGTCTTGCACACCAACGCCTTATTAGTTTGTTTGGAGATATAATGATCTGGTTTTTGTTTCCTCCAACTATTTATAGTCAAAGAATATAAATTTGATTAATGACATCTTAAAAAATATTTATGAAACTCCTAGTCTCGGTAAATTTTTATTAGTAAAAATAATTATTTGATTTTAAAAAACACAAAATAATCTATAATGTCCTTTTCAATTTTTTTAAATGTGTAAAAATAGGATGAAGGAAATTAGGTGTTCAAAATATATGACAATATACAAACTTTTACAGTACATATATTGTTTTCTCTAATTTAATATCTAGATATTGTCAACATCATTTTTTATATTATCATTATATTATTTTTATTACAATTATTTTGATTCAAAATTCTATCACTATTAACACATGCATAATACATCAAGTGTTTATATTACAAATAACCCGAATGTTTTCCGCCCACATACAATTTTCTCATTTATATTATATGCATAAGAAAGCTTATGATTAGATTGTTCAATTGGCCATTTTTTAATAAAGTAGTGGAATTATACCTTTCACAATTGAGGTGCAGTTGGTAAATGAATATCATGTGTATTGAGAAAAATCAACTATAAAAAGAGCTTAAAATCAACTATAAAAAGAGCTTAAAATCAAGAAAGGAAGCTAGAAAATTAACTTATTTTTAGTTGGAACCCTATTCGAAGTTTAGAACACACTAGTTGCCATTGCATATTACTTTTTCCCTGTCACACTTTAATCAGCTATGTTCCAAACAATTTAATATGTCACTTTCATACTTCAACCTTAAGAAATTGTCCTTTTTGTTCAAATCAAGTAAAAGCAAAACCCATTTCAGACTCTGCTCATCCTTTTATGTTAAGAAATCAAAATACCACAAAATGGAATAGGACAACAAGAGTTATAAAAAAGGGTATCCATAATTTTTTGTTTTTATGAAGACGATGATTTATGTATTTTTTATGAATGAATTAATACCAAATATTTTTTAATTCTCTTTAAAGAATTTGTTTTCTATTTTTAAAATTTTGTTAATTATTTAAGTTAGAAAACCTATAAAATTGTTTTTAGCTTAAAAAAGCTTTTCAATTAGGAAAAAATATCAAACTATGAAACCATTTTTTATTTAACTTTATTTTGAAGCACTTTTTTTTATCAGAAGTTTTTTGGGTGCATTATTCAAGCTAAAAGAAAAAGTAGATTCTAAAAAAAGGATATGCCTAAATTAAGCACTAGCCTTGAGGCAAGCTTCCAACCCAGCTGTGGAGACACCAGAATAGCCGAATTAATATTCATAATAGCTCCTTGTTTTGCCAAAAATAATCTACACATTGTTTCCTTTGAAAAAAAGAAAATAGTTTTATAATTGGTGAAATACTAATTTTCTAAAGATTTTGAACTCCATAATTCTCACATATAATAAAACAACAATACAATCACATATTGGAATTATATTTTTAGACCTTTTCTTTTGGTGTCCCTTAAAAGTGTTGGTTGTATAATAGTTTTTCTGCACCAAATCGTAAATTATTGATCGGACTTTTCGTTTTCTTTTTAGTGGGGAGATGTGAAAATGGATTTATGATTTGGTATATTTGAAACCATATACATCATTATCCCCTTGTGATTCGGTGTTAATAAATATGGTTCTTATTATTTCCTATAGGCCAACATACGTATTTACTCATTAAGCTTATATAGTTTCCAAGTCAAATCTGGGTTATCAAGATTAGATAACTTATTTTCTATCCCTTAAATAAATAGATGATATAATTGTATTAAGTATACGACGCCCAAATGTAATTAGAAATCATTAATTTCTAACAATCTCTCACTTGGGTTTCATATTTTGTATAAAACATTTATATCACATATTTCTTAAGTTTGCATCCGCTTGCTATTTATATTTAGACTTTACTTTAATACAATATGGTTCATCTTTTATTTCAACTATAGAAGCACCATCACCTTCATCATAATCAAGAATGATTCAACCACGATGATTACCATATTAATATACTCGGTGACATAGATCAAATATGGATGAGTAGCGTGAAGTTTTCATGCAATATGATCTCAAACATGTCTATTTCTAAATGGTCATTTTTTAGTCTTTAGTGAGATTAATCTAGAATCTTTACTTGTAACATAATAGTTACATACAAAATTTACATAAATCGTAAATTTTATTCTGCAGAAAAATGTCCTTAGATGACCAAAGTAAACTATATAACATATAGACTCCCACTAAATTAAGGTATCATAAGGAACAAAACTCATATAAACAACATGCTCATGAAATTCCATAGGTATCAAACTAACATAAAAATATCCTTCAAAATCAAAGTCTGAGTATCCAATGATCTCTAAACTATTAAACGTCCAATAAGTGAGCATGTATACATTTATTCAATTCAAGTCACACATCACACAATTGTCTGCGTTCAAATGATGCATTTCAATGTTACTTAAATATATTCTTAACACTCCCACGAGCAATGCAATATTGGGACGAGTGTAAACCTAAGCGCATATTAGACTTCCTACTATAGATCGTAGATAATTATTTTGCATCTCATTTCTTTCAATGTCATTTCTTGTTTTCATGAAAAGTCCCATATCATTGTTGGCACTTTATGGCTTATTACCCTTTGAATATTTATTGGTTTTAAATATTCATTTACAACCAATAGGTTTCACGCCTTATGGTAATTCGACAAGATATCAAACGCTATTATCATACATAGACTTCATCTCATCTTACATGACATCAATCCACTTTGGAGAACTATGCATTGTCTAACAAAAGTCGATTGGATCATCCTCTGTTAAACTGATATCGTCGTCTTGTTCTTGAATAAATACAATATAATCATTAGGAAATTCATTTATCCTCTCTCAAGTGAATCTCCTTAATGAAACCTCTACTTCTTGAGGTTGGTGAGGTTACTCTATAAGTACTTGAGAAAACCTTATTATTACCTTGTTCTGAAATATTTCAAGAATAGTAGCCTTCACATTATTTTCTATTACTAGAGTTGATTCTTGAACAGTAATAGGTACGCGGATTTGGTCACTATTAATAACAAGTTCTTCCTCAAAGAAAATATTTTTTATGTTCTCTTTCTTCCTAAACTCAACTTCCTGAAAAATCATACATTTATCATGTATATTAAGCTTTGTACCACATGGTTTTTTATGACCCACAAGATGAGTTTTTCATCATCATTTGGTTGATGACTCCATATGAAATCCGCCATAGTGATATTTATATGAGTACTAGAACCAAAATCCACCACCAAGTATTACTAGGTACAAAAGCTAAATTAATTTCAAAATAAACTAGATATAGAAACTTACCTTTCTTTACACGTTATGTAGCATACTTAGAACACTTTCTTCATGTGTCATTTCTTCTTATAGAAGTAATGAGTAATTTTCTCATTGTTCTTTTATTTCTTTTTCTTAGAAGACTCTATTTTCGAACCCTATTATTCTTTATTTTTTATTCTAAGAGGTTATAGCCAAGCAAATACTTTCAATTTTATCTCTCTATATTCTCTCCTCCTTCTATACACAAGGGACCATTAGTACTTCTGAATCTTATAACTAACTTCGAATTTTTAAAAGTGTGTCAAAAGTTAGATCAAGACCAAGTGTAGGAAAACTAGGTCGCGATAGTCATCAATGCATCTATTTTATATTGCTCTAAATTGTTCCTATAAGTTCTAGTGGTATATCTACCAAATGTTCATACTTTCTTTGGCATTATGGTCTTGAACATGCTTATGAGAAGGTTATCACTCATGTAATAGACAATTGTAACCTTCATCATATCAATAAAATTGTCTTAGATTACAATTCTACTTGTTGTCTTGGTAAATCACATAGACTTTATGTCAATGCTTCTAATATGGTGTAATCTATTCCTTTTGAACTATTATACTTGGATTTTCTTACTAAACAAAAATCAGACACTTTGTCTATGTTTCAACATTTTATTAAAGTTGTTAAAACTCAACTTAACTCATGTTTATCTTTCCTTTAGAGTTTAGATCCTTTGAGTACACTTTCCTGTAATATTCCACCTCTCATAAAGGATACAAATGTTTAGCATAAGAAGGGAAACTCATAATCTCTAAAAATGTTATTTTCAATGAGTATTCCTTTCTATATGCTCCAATTTCTCTCTTTATGACCAAGTTTAGTTCTTCTCTATGTCAACTCATTCATCTAATACCTATAACTTAACTTCTCCCATTGTTATTCTTAGTGATTCTTCTTTCCCTTTGCATTTTGTTGTTTCCCATGTTCATACCACTACTCCTAATTCCATTGCCACCTCTAATGCTAATCCATTCCTCTAGTAATTTTGTGCCAAAATTTAGTGTTCTAGTTCCCTGTTCCACACCTACTATTGTTGCTAGTTCCTTATTCCACACCTAGCCTTCCTTGCTCTATTAATCATCTTCATTAAAAAAAATTAAATGAAACTGACCAATATAATCAGTACGGTTCAATTGATCAAAATCAGACAGTATGACTAATTTTGACTGTTTTTTATAAATATAATTGTATAATTGGTATAACCAGGTCACTATTTTACCAGTTGAACCAATTAACATAAAACAGTCACTGCTTCCTTGCTCTATTTAAGACATGTCATGTAACCATCACTTAATTTCTTTATTTTTGTTTGCACATTTCGTTTTTTATTTAAAAAAATTAATGGATTTAGTAATCCTTTATAAATAATAGTCAATGTTTTATTTTTTATAATTAATAAATAGTTTAATAATGAACTTAATTAAATATAATACAAATTTGATATTTATAAAAATATTTCAAATATATTATTTCAAAGGGTCTAAGTGAAAGGTAGTGGCATGTTCTATATCTTCCCCCTAACCTAGGTTGAGAAGTAAAAGACGGTTATTAGTACTACCTCTATCATCTTGAGAGACGTGGGGGCCTTCATAGTTAATGTTATATTTTTTCCTCTTAACTTTATTAATTAATCATTTAAAAATGTTTTATTGATTAAATTTAAAATTATCATTTAAACACATCAATTAAAATTTAATTTTGGAATTTAGTAAGGTCGAGATTGTGCCATATCTTAATTTATGCTTCAAGTTGAGAAGCGGTTATGATCAATATTACTACATTTATTGTGTCTTTAAGCAAAATGAAGATTCATGAGCAATGTTGTCACTTGTTTATTAGTCCCTTTTAATTAATAAGTAATTTGTATAATAGAAAATAAATATTAATATAAATTCTTTGAATTAAATGATTAATAAATATTTAATATGAGAATTTGATAGTGATGTTAAAGCTCGTGTCATATCATATCTTCTGCTCCATGTTGAGAATTAGTCATAGTCAAATGTACTATATTTGCCATATGTCAAAGCGGGAAATAGTTAATGATCAAAATTCTATCTTTTCTATCGATTCCCTTGTTAATTAATTTGAATAAATATTAATAATCACTTTTTATTAACTAAAATTGAGAGTTGGAAGAATAGTGAATTAATATTATCTATTTCATTTCTTCTAGGGTTAAGAAGTTGTCACTATCTTTTGTACTACACTTGTCATCTCCCAAACTAGGGAGAGATGTCTATGATCTACTTCTTTTCTTTATGCCTTTAATTAATAAAATTAAATCAACTTGTTAATTAATTTTCAATCGAGAACTATGTAGTTTTTATTTCCCTATTGCACATAGAGATACATAAGAGTAAAGTAAAATCTTCTAAGATACCCTATATATATATATATATTAATAATGGAATATTTAATTGGACAAGTTCGGGTATAAAACTTTATGCAATTAATGAGGATATTGTTTTAATATGGGCAGACAAAATGTTAATATCATCATCTATCCATAACTAAGTCTTGAGCTCAGAACTCTAGTTTGATGACCATGTTCTCCAAATGGACATAAACTTTTTTTTGCTTACAAAAAACATAATAATAACTCCAAATTAATTGGAAGATATTAAAATTACATTATTCCTCTTTCTAAGTCATGTAATGATAATTACTAAATAAAAGTAATAAAAAATAATAAAATAGATAATGTGATGAGTTTATATTCACAATTCATATATATTAATCTTCTTATACTATTATAGATGTTCACATAATTTTAACAATTTAAATGTTAGTAAAATTAAATAATATATATATAATATTAAAAGTGTTGCGAACAAAGTGGACTATACCAGAGTAAAACTGATCCTCGTATTGTTATATTACAACAATTTTTATTTGTCATGTAATCATATCAGTCAAAATTAATTATATGTAGTAATTTTTAATTAAAATGTATTAATTATTTCAGACAGTTTTCATTTAAAATAATTTTTTTAATGAAAATGACTTAAATTTTCCAAAATGTTAATTTGAAAGATCAAACACACAACTAATACATTTATTTGTACTTCTAAAATATACATGATCTATCTACCACTACATGATACATTCTGTTTTGACAAATGATATAAATAAAAGTAGTATCTTTCTTAATATTTCAACATTATTATTATATATATAATCTTTGATATGTATATACGGTTTAATTAATAAACCAAAGTTTAAACCGGTATATACCCTCATCGGTTTCATGACAAAAACCATGCTATAACACTTACTAATAAAATATTCAATCAGTTTATGTTAATCATCCTTCATAGTTGTCTCTGAAAGCAACTGTATAAAAACTTTATAGTAAAATACTATATATATATAACTCAAATAGCTTCATTTTATTCTATGTTTTTGTTCTGACTAAGATGGCAAACGATGTTGAATCTCTCTTCTCTACTACCAACAGAGACTTTCTTATCAGTAACAATGATCATGAGGTACCTTTTTTCTTTTCATTTTTGATTTTTCATGGTTTCTGTTTTTTGTGCCATTGGAAATAGTTTAAGTTAGTTCATTTGTTATGGTATGATTTTGTCAACCCATTTTGTCAAATGTTCATAAACTCGTATTTTTTCCATATATCATAGCTTTTAATAACATTTTGGTCAATGGTTTCTTAATTTCTTATCTTCTTAGGAGAAGAGAGAAAAAATAAGTGATCAACATGTTAATTTGCATTGATCTCATTCTTCTATGCTCTTTCTGTTTAGAATGTTTCCATATTATTGAATATTGTGTGTTATTTGATATTGTATTGAACCAAGAATCATATGTGCAATCATGTTGGTTGAAATTTGAAGTGTTGTTTCATATATTTTGAAATTTACAGGTCAAAATTGAGAGTTTGAAGGGAAAGAAAGTAGGTATATATTTTTCGTCATCATGGTGCGGTCCATGCCGAAAGTTCACCCCATTTTTGGTGGAGGTGTACAATGAACTAGCTCCAAAAGGTGACTTTGAGGTCATTTTTGTTTCAGCTGATGAAGATGATGAATCCTTTAAAGCATACTTCTCAAAGATGCCATGGCTTGCTATACCATTTTCTGATTCAGATACGCGCAATCACCTTGATGAATTGTTTGATGTTAAGGGAATTCCTCATCTTGTATTACTTGATGAAACTGGGAAAATTGTTACTGATTGCGGAACTGAAGTTATCCGTGAATTTGGAGTTGAAGGATATCCTTTTTCATCAGAAAGGATCCAAGAGTTGAATGATCAAGAAGAAGAAGATAAGAAGAACCAAACATTGACATCTATCTTGACCTCTCCTTCGCGAAATTTCGTTATATCTTCCCATGGGAAGAAAGTAAGCTAGTAACTTTCTATGTATAAGATAGCACTTTCCTTTAGTTAAATTCTATCTAAATTGTAGTTTTCCCTTTATTTACATGTAGATATTGGTCTCTGATCTTGAGGGCAAGACAATTGGTCTGTATTTCTCATTGACTCCGGACAAAGCATACGACGACTTTACTCCACGACTTGTAGAGGTTTATGAGAAGCTGAAGGCAGTTGAGGAGGAATTTGAGGTTGTGACGATACCCCTAGATGATGACGATGATGATGATGACGATGATGATGAAGAAGAAGAATCATTGAAGGCAGAGTTACAAAGTTTGCCTTGGTTATCACTGCCTTTGAAGGACCAGAGTTGTGAGAAGTTGGCTCGGTACTTTGAGCTATCAGCCATTCCCACATTGGTTATTATTGGGCCAAATGGGAGAACTCTTCACTCTAATGTTGTTGAGTTTATTGAGGAGCATGGGATTGATGCATACCCTTTCACTCCTGAAAAGTTTGATGAGCTCATTGGGATACAAAAGGCCGAAGATGCATCTCAAACACTGGAGTCGATTTTGGTGTCCGGAGACGAAGATTTGTCATTGGAAAAGATGGAGAAAGGGAAGGGAAGCAAAGATGATGCCAAGGAAGAAAAGAAGTCCAAAGATGAATGGGTTTGTGATGGTGAAGTCTGCTTTAAAGCCTAAAATCTATGGTTATATTTTGGTGATTGATGCATCATCTTCTTATGTATTGTAAGTTGTGAGTTATGTATAATAATTTGAATATTGAATGTGTGATATGAATGGTGATCTTGAATATATATGGTGAACATGTGTTGTGTGCTAATAGTTTTAATATTATGATTACATTATATTAACAAGTCTAAGGAATTCTCTTCTTCCAAGTGCTCTACAATGCTCTTGTCATCATACTCTAATCTCACCAACTTGTCTCTGTGATAAGTGTTACATTTATATCTATGCAAGTAATAAAAGTAGTGTCATTGGTATTCAACACTAAGTAGAGGTGCAAGAAATAATTTCCATTGAATTTGGTGCTTTCTTGATTGAAGAATAAGTAAACAGATTCTGTAATATTCAACCATAGGACTCCTCTATTGTACATAGTGATAGTTGATATGCTCAAACCGCAAGTGTACAATTGTGTCGAATAATAAAAGTCGTTCTTATCTACAGGGACTGACACGACACATCTTTGTGATTATGCTTAATTAGTTATTCTTCAACATTATTTGGTTTATTTAAATTATAAAATGAGATAAGGATTGAATAACTATAAATGAAAAGATAAATGAGATAGAAATTAAGATAGGTATATGTTGTAGGGGTTACCACTTGACTTTAAGGACTCCTTATTATTTCAATCCTTCCATGAAAATGTAGGGATGTGCGGATTAAAGGTCATGTACCTACTTTCGTGGTACAAGATTCAATTGGATCCCTTACATGATCTCCTATCTAATCTACCTCTGAGAATCCTAAAACTACTTTGTGATCTATGACTTAAACTTAAATTCTATATGTCCAATAGTTGGATTTTCCTCCCAATTCTTCGTCAATCTACCTAAGGCATTTGAACATATGGTTAGTAAATTCAACCATGTGAATTTTACTAGTGTGAAACATATATGCACCTTACACTCGCGTATAAATTTGTGACCTCATCGTCAATACACAACAACATTCATGTTACTCTAAAGATCCAGGTATCTGAGTTAAATAAGCATTTTAGTCCAAGAGTAAAGGCAAAACATGGAAATCACATTCGATTCTCAAAGTTATCAAAGCATTCCTCGTACCAAAACCGTTGCTCCCAGCAAGTACATACATCTAATATTTAAATCATTGGTTAGAGTAATTTGTTTAAATCTATTCGTTTGAATAACGATTCATTTACTTATTTGTCCTCAAGGATATTCGGTTTTGTCCTATAAGGATGCTATATATAAGAGTGGCACAAGAAAGGAAACAACTTTCCTGATCCTAATGCTGGAAATAGCATATAAACCATGCATATGATTGTGAGAATTACCCTTCTCATTTTTTGTGAGTATCATGCAATAACCTATAATATACTTGAGATATAAAACCAAAAAATAAAACAATGAAACTTAGAATGATTGGTGGCGCATTTAATTGGTATTCATTAGTTATAAACATTGAATCCAAAACCAATAGTATTAGACATCCCATTAAAACAAATCCCTATAATTATGGCCACCAATATGTCCTAAACCACAAAACATGAACATAAATCCAATTTGTCTCAAGACAGGATCAAAAATCAAACTATATAATATTCACCCCTGCATCCAGAATTACCAATCCACAAGACTCCACAAAAGCTTTAAGCCTGTAATCATAGTCATGGGAACAAAAAAGTACCTTCAGTATATGAATTGTGCTTTTTATATATACAAGGCAATGAACAAGTAACCTCAATATATTAAGAATATGAAAATTTAGAGTATACATCAAGATAAACACACAAATGCAAGCATAGATAGTATGGTGCACTTATGCTCTACCAATTTCCGTATAACAGAGCATTTTTTTAATCAAATTTTGCACAAGAAAGAAAGCAAGAACATAATCAATATATAGCTAGCTACCTTGTTCGCTATGTTGTTGGAAAGCCAGTCCAAGCCTTCATAAAGACCCTCACCAGAGGTTGCACAGGTGCTCTGGATGTACCTGAAAGAGACAGAAAAGCATGTTAGATCTTAACGAAACATATATCAACACCGGAAAACAGGGATATCGTGATCAGACTATTTACCAGTGGCGCTGTCTGAGAGAGTGGAGACCCAGCTTGTCAGTAATTTCAGCAGCATTCATTGCATTGGGAAGATCTTGTTTGTTAGCAAATACAAGCAAGACTGCATCTCTCAGTTCATCCTAAAAGGGTAATTAAAATAACACATTTCAAACATTGTCATTTCATCATAAGGATATATGAAATAGAAGGCAAAGGATTAAGGGTGGTAAGGTTTTTTGTGCTAATGATTCTTGTCGTGTTCGTTATGAACATTTAAGGTGAAGCAAAGAAGGCCAATTAATAAGAACTAATCTTCTGAGGCGCTTACTAGTAAGAACTCCACAAGATATTTTCATGGTGTTATCAAGAACAAGAGCTATCACATGTACTACAAAACCAGTAAAAACAGGTCAATTAGTAAAGCAATCATGAATATAAATGCTTTATATCCCGAGTTCCTTATCCCAATGGGCAAGTGATCATCACATGCTAGACTAATTATCACAGTTAACAACATAGTATCAGCAGCAGCAGCATAGTCAGATCAATAGCATATACAGAAGATTGCTGAATGCTTTCTCTGAAACAGTTCAATCCTTCCACAAATCTCAACA
Source organism: Lupinus angustifolius (assembly GCF_001865875.1). Taxonomy (NCBI): domain Eukaryota; kingdom Viridiplantae; phylum Streptophyta; class Magnoliopsida; order Fabales; family Fabaceae; genus Lupinus; species Lupinus angustifolius. The sequence continues at coordinate 235,456 of NC_032012.1, forward strand.
AAAATTATGAATATTTATTTTATTAGACCAAGGGAAAGGAATCTTTGCCATAGAATCAATATGGAAAGAACTATCTTTCTTAGCAGACAATCCCAGTGGTCTCTGATCACTATACTAGAGAGAAAAAGTCCCTCTAACTGCAGATGAATAACTGATACCATAAATACAAGGATCCTATGAGCAAGAAAAAGCCCAGCTAAACTTAATATTTTACCTCATTCAACATCCTATGCAACTCATCTCTGGCCTCAACAACTCTGTCCCTGTCATTGCTGTCAACGACGAATATAAGACCCTGTGTGTTCTGGAAGTAATGCCTCCACAAGGGACGAATCTGCAACATAAAACATAAGCATTCAGCCACTGACCTCCATCCAAGGCATATAACTCAAAAAACCATAATGCTTTTATAAAAAAAAATTAAAGAACACTTCAAGAATCAAATTTTGCACCTTGTCCTGGCCCCCAACATCCCAAACAGTGAAGCTAATATTCTTGTATTCCACAGTCTCAACATTGAACCCTAAAATATATGAGAATTAACAATAAATCAATGCATATAACAGCAGCAAAAAGTGTCTGCAACAGCAACCTGATTATCTGTAATTTCCATCAATAACAAAATGATAATAAATAGAGAACTTAAGAAACAAAGGGAACCGGCAATCTAATCTGTTAATGATTCATGGGGAAAAAGTTTTTCAAAACTCAAAAGTAACATGAGTTGATGAAGAATAATTATAACAAGTCAAGTTACTTCAGTGTTTCACATCAAGCATCACATATTTAGGGCCCGTTTGTAATTATAAACAAAAAAGTGTTGCTTTTCTTACAAGCTAAAAATAGTAAAAGCACCCTCATTCGAAGGACAAATAAATGGGCCATTAAGCAGCCTCTGATGTAACTAATATATTTTAAGATCAAAGATCTTAGTTCTCACTTCTCAAGGTTTCTCTACATATTTAGCCACCTATGATTCATATTGAAAGTTAAAAGCTCAATGACCACAGCCCCTCAAATCAGTTATTACGAAGACAATTCTACAAGATGTTTCATGGTAACAATAACTAATAAACTAACATTAATATCCCTCCCTATAGATTAAGAATTACATTGCATAGTATTATATTGTAAAGAAGAAGCAAAAATGAAGAAACTTACCAATGGTAGGAATTGTTGTAACAATCTCTCCAAGCTTGAGCTTGTACAGAATGGTGGTCTTACCAGCCGCATCGAGACCAACCATGAGAATACGCATTTCCTTCTTGGCAAAAAGCCGACTGAAAAGCTTAGTGAACGTCAGCCCCATTTCTGCTTCAGCTTAAGGATCCCTACATTTTCAAAATCTAATTTATTATTAACTAAATCATTTTATTCAACTAAATAAGTTTTTACAAAAAAACACAAAAGTGAAACCAATTGGATCCAATTCCTTCCATTCAAGCAAACAAAATCAGAATATCCTAAATATATCATTTTATTAAACTAAATAAATTATAAAAAAAAAAGCACAAAAGTGAAACCGATTGAATCAAATTCCTTCCTTTCAATCAAACAAAATCAAAATTTCCTAATATATCATTTTTATTAAACTAAATAAATTAAAAGAAAGAACAAAAGTGAAACCGATTGAATCAAATTCCTTCCATTCAATCAAACAAAAACAGAATTTACATATCATCAATGCCAACAAAATCGTCCAGATCTCAAGCATTTTAATTAGCGAAACAAATCGCACGGAATAAAATTACTAAATTAACAAGTGGATCACATAAAGAGAACGATCTGAAACATTTCGATCACGAAACACTCCTCAGATAAGACGAAATGAAAGCGTGAATAACCGTAACAAGAGAAAGCATATACAAGCACATACATAAAATGATTCGAAATTCAATTACGATTCGCATAAAAAAACAACAAAATCACGGAAGTCTCATGAAATCGAAATGAAAATCGATTATTGAGAATGAAAAAAAAAAGAGAATTAGGATTTGAGAAAATTGAGAATACCTTTTGGGATCTGAGAACAGAGAACGTAGAGAGAGAAAGAGAATGAAGAATGGTTTTCAACGACGCGAAATGAGAGAGAGATTTTAATTTTATATCAGTTTTTTATTTTTAGATTGATTTAATAGGTATACACCGAAAACAGTTTAATTTTATAAATCTTTCATTATTGACTCTGTAATATAAAACAATGGTAAATAATGGGTTGTTCCTATAAAAAATTTACTTATCTGTACTTCTATACTATATATAAAATTAAAACTTGAAATAACTTCTCTCACGGTGTAATTTTCATTTCTTATTTTGCCATTTACATTATTTAATTTTTACAAAAAAACTATATAATCATAAGTAACCACCACCAATACATTAATTAACCACATATTTCTCACCTTAAATTAAACATTATGATAAACACAAAAAATATAATATAAAGTACACCGAACACAACAAATACATTCTAATTCAAAAAAAAAAATGAAATATATAAAAATTGAATATGTAGTATCACACAATATTTGTCGACAGACACGAAGTGTCTGTACACACTAGTACTAATAATGTGTAAATTTTAAACTCTTTTTATATATCAACCTCACAAATAATAAAAAAATTGTTTACCTAATTATCTAGGATTAAAAAAAGTTGTTAAAAATAGTAATAAGTTTTAATTTATAATCTTAATTTATTAAAATATTTTTTTATCTTTTTACCTTTGTGAATATATTTGTTGTCTTACAAAGTGTGTTGATGTATTATTTATTATGGTTTGCTAGGAAAATAGTTTATTATTACACTTTTAAATTATAAAAAGCGAGATATAAAGCGACACGTTTTTTAGAATAGCATATGTATTTTCTTTACCTACATCAAAATTGTAACATCCCTCCTTTCAGCACCTTGCTTCGGGAGACATGGCCTATATATATATATATGTGTGTGTGTGTGCTAAATGTTTAATAATTGCTTTGAAAATAAGTTGATCTAGTTAGTTTCAAAGCTGTCCAAGTTTAAAGTCTAGTTGTTATCGGGTAATGTATGGTTTTAGAATTTTGATTAGAATTGGTCTAAGTGACCACCTAACCTGTTAGATTTTATAATGCTTTATTGATGTTGAGTTTTGAGGATAGAAAGTTATTATCTTAATGTTATACTATGATAAATAACTTAGTTAAAAGTTTCTAGAAAAAAGTGTTGGTTTTAATGTACCTTTGAACTAGATTGTTCGAGAGTGCCTGTGATCTTTTCTATCAGTTCTTTGAGTGCTTGAACTATCATCTATACTCCCCTAGACATTGTTTAAGGTTGTATTAAGGTGTCTTAGAGCACAAGAAAACACATTCATGCACTACACTAATTGCCCAAACCAAATACCACATTATGCATCTAAAACTTTGCTAAATTACCTAATCTTTGTTTAAATCTTAATGACACCCAACCCAAAATATCTTCCTCCACTAACTCATCCCTAACACCTATATATACATGATCTTAAGGGGGGTGGGAGCTGAATTCTCACACTCTCACACCTCCTCGCCAACACTCCATCTTCACTCATCTTCTCCACTCTTTCTTCCTAACGTTAGCACCAAGGACGAAGGGAGAAAGCCCTCATCTTCTTTTCCAAACTCACATGCAAGTGAGAAATATGAATCCCCAAGAGTTTGCTTGGATTTCCTCGTAATTTCTCTTCAAAGACTCTACCCAACCATTTCAAGGTACGCGACATTTGGGCAATCAGCAACAAAGGAACATTAAGTTCAGTAAGGATATAGGTATGGAGAGAAGTGTCTTTTATATAGGTTCTTAGAAATGATGCCAGAGATATTCATGCATCTCTAAGTTAGGTCATGTGCGGATATAGTCGAATATTATTTATGTGGCTGCGAACAATCGAGTAGCGAGACTTAGTTGTTCATAAATTAATTTAAACTCTAAATTATGATGAATATGTTTGGTTGAAGTGGTTCAATGGAATTGAATGATTATGTTTGTTGATATGAATGATCATTATGACTGAAAGTTTGATAATGAAAGTACTGATTTAACTGAATATTATGTTGAATTTTGAACTGTGACATATTGTTGAGTTGACTATTGAACTGTCATCAAACATTCTCATGGCATAGCATATGAAAATTCTTGATGAAACTTAAAGAATGAAAGTTTTGCTTATGAAAGATTTGACGAAAGATGAAGGGGAAATGTTTTTCTGACCTATATCAGAACTGGCGTATTTTTACAGCGATTAGAAAATCCTTTTGATCAATAAGCCAGTGAGTTAGAACTTGAAGAAAATGTTATAATTGAGTTTCAATGAAAATGTTTTATTATTACCCTAAAAAGGTTTCCCCTGATTCTTCTTTTTTAAAAGGAAAAAAAAAAACTATGGTTTGTATGAATCGGAAGATTCATGTCACTATGTTTACTGTTTGCAACATAGTCTGCAGGAAGAGTGTGAGAGCCTCGGTGACCTATCTTCTGGATCCTATCATGCCCGGACACGTAGGGTTGCGCTATTCCGGTGTACACCCAGAGCCTCGGTGAGACGTTCTGCTGGGGGACCACCTATGACCCCGGCTAGTCGTACTGAGACGACTCGGGGAGTTCAGACTTGTCGATGTATACAGTGTCTTTCTTTACGGGAGAGTCATATGGATTCACCCGCTATTTCTGTGAGAGAGAATATGGAGTTTGCTCCTGGGTCCTCTTATCACGGGGTACGTGGGAGGATTCAGAATGACGAGGCTGATATTCGTGGCTCGGTAAGGAGGGCCCGACTATCTCCTTCACCATCATACTCCCCTGCGCCAGCCGAGCCTATGGTTAGAGAGGATATTATATATATTTTCAGTGATGATGAGGATCCAGAGGAAGACCCTGAGGAGGGTAGTTCTAAGGGACAGTAGCAGGAGGATGTTGGGTCGAGATTCTGACGATCTGTTTATGCATGGTATTACCGTATAGTTTTCTTTGGTGCGGTTGTTGTGAGTTCAGCGTACACCCAGTCATAGGATCTTTTGCGTGTGTATATTTGTGTATATATATGTCCTATTATGCTGGAGTGTATATGTGGATGGCATGACTTGGATGATGTACTCTTTTTTGGACTATGACGTTTTTTGAACTGATGCTCTATATATATAAATATGTGTATGTTACTATGTTGTATTGTTGTTTAGTCTATAGTTTAAGTGGTGAGTTATGAAAGAACCATATGTTCATATGTTATAAAGAAAAAAAAATTATACGCTATTTTCGCAAAAATGAAAATATAATTAACCAAGATCGTAAACGATGGTCTCATATGTAATTGCTTTAAGCGTTAAGAAAATGGTGTTACAAAAATGATATTTTTATGAAGATAATTGTTGGAGCTTTCATATTTGTGTTTATTTGTAGCTTTATTTAATGAAATTTGTGTAATTCTTCTAATAATTATACATAATAAACTAAGTTCTCTTACCTATAAATGGTGATGGTGCTTATTCAATATAATAATTTTTCTTTAGTCATTATGTTGTGTTCACGAGTATCCTAAAAAGTAAGAATAAAATATTTAAGGCAAACACGTTTTGATATATAAAAAATAAACTTTATTTGAGTGATTGTTTAACAAATTGGAAAATAGTATATCAGCTTTCTTCCCCACCCTACTTATCAAATAATTCAATATTTATGTATCAATAAAGTAAGAGTTTTTTTTGCACTATTCATACATCATCTACATTCACATATTATTAATCTTCATTAACTCTTAAACAAAAGTAATATATGTAATACAAAATAACGGTAGATGATATATTGATCGTGCAAAAAAAACTTTACATTAGGGTCGCCTTTGAAACTTAGAAAAATCAGGGCGTCTTCGTTGCATGTATGCACTCTTTCCCTCTTTAGCTTCCTTAGTGCCATAAAATATCAGTGTTGCATCTCCACCAATTTCCTACAATTTTATAATATAATAAAATATAAAAAATAACGGTCGAGTGCACGATACTCTCATTTATTAGGGTTTAGGATAGTAAATGTATATGGTTTTAGTTGTTTTCGAGATTTAAACTCGTGACCAAATACCTGAAGTCCGGCGTGGCCATCATCCACTGCATTAAGAGCTGATTTGAGAACACGAATTGCAGTTGGACTGTTCCTGAGTATCTCCCTGCACCATTGAACTGTTTCCTTCTCTAAATTCTCTACCTATCCCAAATCAAAAACATTGTATTCATTATTAGTACAAGGTTGATATTGTTGGACTATAGTGCCACCGGGTTCATTGTGGGCTCATTGTTATCGGGATATAGTAAGAGTGAATAAATACTAGTGAGACACTATGTTTTATGGGTCTTTTCCGATTATAAATTCTTTAACTCATTTCCTCATATCCAATGTAAGACAAGACTTCATACTTGAATATACTCGATAAATATTAATCAATATAGAGTGTTCTGCAACAATATATGAGTTGCTAATTTGATAATCATATTATTTTCTAGTCGCCATTGTTTTAACTTGCGGACCACCATTATCTGATCTGGTTGTAATATTGAGGTTATTGTGACCATCACATCAACATCACACTGCAATTGTAGTGGACATTAAATCACAATGATGCAACCATAACAGACCGCATTTGGGAAGCAACGGACCGCATCACAGTCAAAAACAATTTTTTTAATCACAAAAAAATCACACCTTAATGACCCGAATTTAATACACTAGTGTGAACCACATGACATGAAAAGACAAAGGGGACTTATTCGAACAGGGATCCTCTGTCCCAAAAACCCTGTCTCTTCCTGTGCCTACCCAATAAATGTGCACCACGTAATATAACTGTTTTTATATTTTCTATAATTAATCGAATGATGCATTTTAATTGGCTTAGGACACAGATTGAGACATGGACCGGGACATCAGATCCCCATTCGACTTATTTATCATTATGTAACATTGCCTTTAGTAGCTTCCTATTTCTCAAGTAAATTCTAAAAAATCATGACAATTTAATCATATATGAATTTCATGTTATTATTATATAGATATTGAAGAAAAACATCAAATTGTTTTAGACTAATGAATTCCTCAGTTGGAAATGAAACTTACTGGCACAACAGTGTTCACAAGACCCATTTTCTCTGCTTCAACAGCATTATAGAATCTTGTAAGAAACCAAATTTCACGTGCTTTTTTTGGACCAACCTGTTTAAACAAGTCTAGTTATTAAAAATAAGAGTAAATGTTCATTTCATCGGTACCCGGTGTTTTTTCAACCTTACCGATTTAGTCCCTCAAAAATTAAATTAGTCACAAACTGTTAAGGTCGAAAAATATTAGAAACTGAGAAAACAAAATCAACCACAACACCTAAGAGTAGCAAATTAAACAGTGTTGAATCCTTACCAATCTTGACATGATTGAACTTCCATAACCAGCATCAAAGCTTCCTACCTTACATTTCATATAAAGATATAAGACATTACAAATTCATGATAAAGTATTGTCACAAGGGAGGAAGCAGCATTATTTTGATATAAAGATATACACCTGGCTATGTATGCTCGATCGTATACATAGCCGGTCCTAAACCCGGATAAAAGATGAAGGTTGTTGTGTTAGGCAGTCGACAGCCAACGTAAAACTTTGTTAAATATTTGTAATATGGATCTATGATATGCTTGGTTGGTATATATGCGTCTTAAAATAAACCTGCCTATGTATGTTTGACGCTCGCTATACATAGTCGGTCTTAAGCCCGAATAAAAGTTGAAGGTCGTGTTAGGCAGTCGATAATCAATGTAAAACTTTGCCGAATCTCAATGAAGATAAAAAAGTATAGTCGCAACCTTAGGACCAGTTTGTCCGAAAATGGCGTTATCGGCTGCAATTGTTAGATCACAAACCATATGTAATACATGCCCTCCTCCAACAGCATACCCTGCTACCTGTTTTAATGTTAAGAAATATGTAGTTTTCATATAACAAGGTTAACAAATAAGAACAAAAACTAGATATGGTATCATTATTTCAATTGTTGAGGACTAGAATTGTAGAACTTAAGAGTAAGGCAGTGTAAGCATAAAGATGCAGAGGGGTATAGTACCATGGCAATTACTGGTTTCGGGAGACGCCGGATTTGCACCTGAAATACGAAAAAAGGTAGAGTAAGAACGGGACAAATGGTTTCTCCATAACATGATAACTAAAGGATTGAACATTCATGCTTCATTGAGTTGAATGTCTTAAAAACTTTAGCTTGTTGAACAAGTAATGGCGATTCATTCGGATCAATTAGTATACCTGCAAGTCTAACACGTTAAGGCGTCCGATATTTTCGTGATCGGAATAGCCATCTTCGGTCCTTAAAGCCTGGTCACCACCACTGCAAAATGCCTTGGTTCCCTATAACATCAATATGTTACCATCATGATTTTTCCACACTGGTTTGCACATAAAAATGTGAACATTACATAAACCTTCTCATGATGTTCAAATAAAGAAACTATAACATGTTATGCTTATTGCTTTATTGGAAGCATCATGAGTCAGAGACAATAGTTTCCAATGATTTTCTGATTAGTTTGCAGCATTATAGGTCTATTTGGGTTTCAATTGCAGAAAAGAACCAATTTCAAAATGGCTTTAAGATGATTTTAAGCACATTCTTGATAATGTGATGCTTGAGAATCACTTTTTTCTCACTTAAAAAGAGTGAAAAAATCAATTTTTTTCTCATTCTTTCACAAGTGAGATGTGTAGGAATGTAAAAACAATCTCATTTGTTTGGACAAGGATCACTTGGATATATAAGCAGTGATTCAAATTGCGGACCACATCACTTTATACGGCCCCAATATTGTGGCGTGACCGATTCAAATTGTGGACCGCCGTAACCACGTCACACTGCAATTGCAGTGTGACACTGAAATGTTCACAAACCAGACTGCATTTCGGCTGCATCGAATTCAATAATATTTTTTTAACCACAACAACCATAATCCACATTGTAATGACCAAAATCACAGTAACCTCAACTATGATCACAATCATGACCGTAATCATAATTTAAAACATTGTATATAAGTAACAAACCATTTATAATGACTCAAACTTTCGCGGTGAAGTAACATCCAATTATTCTGACACGAACATATTGGTATCTATCATTCATAAGATTGTAATTTTACAATGGATGGAGTTAGGCCTAACCCAATTGCAGACATATCACGTGATGCGGCCACAATATTCATTAATCGCAAAATCACAATGATACAGCCATATCAGGTCACAACACAACCGCAACAGACCACATCGAATTCCAAAATCAAAATAGAAAAACACTAGAAGTGTACCATGCCGGTTAAAATGATGACCCCAACAGAACTATCATCTCTAGCATCATTAAAAGCACGAATAAGCTCCTTCACAGTATGTGGCCTAAAAGCATTCCTTCTCTCTGGCCTATTAATAGTAATCTGCAAAACATACCCACAACAAAATATATATCAAAATTTAAAATTTACGAAAAAATAGACCAAAAAGTCAATAGTTCGATTCCTGAAAGCGACATTTGTTGACAGAGGATAGAGGATGAACATGAACCTTGGCTATTCCTTCATCAACAGCTTTTTCATAAACAATATCAGTGAATTCTTTTCCAGGGTAATCATCAACAAAAGCAACCTTATTCCAAACAACATCATGAGATGGAACATCACCATGCACACGTTGGTAACTATCATTCCTTGTACTTGAAGTGTTGGATAACCCAACATGCTCATTTTGTATATAACTATAATGATAATGATAAGAAGGTGATAAGTGATTTGTTATAGAAGTAACTCTTCTTGTAACAGTATCAAGGTACTTGTTTTTCTGCTTTTCTTCCATTATTCAACAATGGTGTGAAGTGTTTGAGAGATTATGAGTTATAGTTAGTTAAAGAGAGGTTGAAGAATGAAGATATTGTTGGTGGGTTCGGATAAGATAAGGTTTTAGTTAGTTGTAATAAAATATTACTCAACCATATAATAATATTTTTATAACTAAGTTATTTATTATTTTACTAACATTTTCATGTTTAATGGAGGAATATATTAGTTTTTAATTTTTAACTAAAATCATTATGTATTATTAGTGTAAAAATTTATACTAATATAATATACACTATTTATTTATATTTCTTCTTTAAAAAGTCTCATAATAATATTTGAATGATAGATAATACAATAATAATGTATATAACACATATAATGTTAATACATACATTTTTTTTCTTATTATTTTAGTAACTTTTTTCAGGTTTAATGTCCGAATATATTATGGGGGAATGACTTTCATTTATATTATATTTTTAGTTTATAGTTTATAATCAGAAGATTATTAATTGTGAGATTAATAAGAATGACTGTGTTTATAACTCTCAAATATAGCTCAATATTTCTTTGTACTACTAACAGTATTCATTCACCTAATGGATAAGAAATTAATTATTTTTGAGATACGTGACTGCCCCTCCCAATTAATATCACTCCCAAGAATCGAATTCTTAATCTTTTGGTCATCTTGAGAATCTAACAAGACCTTACACTACTAGACATTTATTTTTAGTAAACATAGCCTAGTATATAATATAAAGCATAAAGATGAATCATTCTTTCTGACATACAATGTATGATCCAACGGCTGAAAATTAATTCATGCAACAATTACCTTAAATAATTAACTCATGTCCATAGTTTTGATTTCACAAATCAAAGTGGACCCCACTGCAGTGAAATTATAGCATTGAAAGTGCACTAGTATGGAAAATCTTTCATTTATCATTGATAAAAGAATATTCAACTTTCTAAAACTGAATGCAAATAATAATAATCATGTTTATATAAATCTGTCTAAACTCAATGCAAATAATGAAGTTTCCCCTATTTTATTTTAATGCTCCTGAAATATCACCTTGTGTTGAGGATATTTTCCAACAACAACATTATAAATGAATAGTCACATTACATTAGTGAACTAGTTTTGGTACATACATGCAAGGTTATGATTATATTCGTGAACTATTCGATTTGACTCAGTACTACTTACTTAACTATAAAGTAAGGTCTGAGTTAGGTTCCTTCAAAACTCTTTTCACCAGTAAATTTTTCTTTCTGCTAATGAATTTTGAAATAAGTGCTTATTGATTAAGCTATTTTGAAATAAACTACAAGAGCTAATATTCTAACAAACTTATGGAAGTAGACTTAAAAGAGCATATAGGAAGATTATAAGTTACTTTTTTGTAAACTATTTTCATAACCACAAATAAGTTTTAGAAATATATGGCTTTTCTATATAAATGATTTGTGATAAAATATTATGTTTTTATTTGTAGCCGACTCTACTTAGTGGAAACGGAATTGCTTGTTAAAATTCCAAACCTATAGCAAAAAAAGGTCCTTAAGCATAGCAGATTTTGTTGAATCATCATTGGTTTATTTGATTTTTTTTTTCAAATTGAACTCATATATCCTTTTGTGCAGCCTAAAGATTTTTTCTTTGAAAAGCTGAGAGATATAAGATGGTAAGTTTTATAGTTTATTTGAAAAAGTTACACCCATGTATTAGTATATTTTGTTGCATTATGGGTCCTCATTTTCAATTTCTGATGTATAAAAATTATTTTAGGGTGATGATTCTGGTGTGGAGAGTGATAATTTTGATTGGAACACTGAAGATGAGCTTGAAATTGAGAACTTTCACTCTTCATCTTCATGTTTAACCAATGTTCCTAATGGAGAGGCTACTACGGTTTCCGGTGAGGTAAGCTTTTAGTCACTTATCTTCCGTACGAGGTTATCTATCTCGGAACATATCTTATGTTTTATAGTAATGTTTTATTTCCATGTGTCATATCTTTTTAACTTTAAATAATTTTTTTCCGACCGATCACAACATGTGATAGCAAAGGTATTCACTTACATAGACTATGGATGACAAAAGATTACTGAAAGTTAAAGATATTGCAAGTACATGTCTTTAGATAGTACAATTTTCTTATAAAAGGAAAGACAACAAAACTACAATTTTATTGTTTTTCATTATGAACGTTGTTCATGTTAATTGTAATGAATGATAGAAATCCAACTAACCTTACTAGCAACGTAGGAAAAAGTTTTAAACAGTGTTTTAAATTGCGGTTACGGTTGCGATTGTGGTTACAATTACATTGTAGTAATTACGGTCATTGTCATGCAGACTCTGACGGTTATAGTGTGAATTATTTGTGATTAAAAGAATATTTTTGAATTTGATGAGGTTCGATGTGCCTGATGCAATCCGCAAATACGGTCTTATGCAGATTGTGGCCAAATGAGGTCGCACCATTGTCATTCGGCGACACACCGCAATTATGTGTAATGCGGTTACGACAATTGCCGTAATTGTAATATTGTGATCACATCACGTGATGCGATTTATAATTTGAGTCAACGGTCTTGAGTGTTGAGATCTTACAAAACTAGTTATTCTTTTACTGTTTGGATTTTTGGAATTTATGCATTTTTTTCTTCTTATAGCTAGTTTTTTCATAAATCAAGTTCCTTCTTTTTTTTAGTATATCTGATTTAATATTCCAAAGCTGTAGTGAAATCATCTAATATAAGGTATATTATTAAAATTCTCTCATGCTTTTATTGTTCTTGTACTTGATTCTGCACATCAAAATATGGAACATTTTTTATTTTTTATTCTTTTCATTAATGGAAAAGATGCGTTTGTTATGCTTGACTAATATAACTAAATCTTAATCCTTTATTCCATTCAAACACAATTCTCTCGTTTCGGTAGAGAATCATAAATTGGTTCTTACGTACGAATTCATGGTTTTCTGAGAATTGGTTCTTTATAAGGAATGAACTAGATTTTCATCTATAATTTAAGTTAAAGAAATAACAAAGAAAATAAGAGTAATGGGTGATGTATACTCACCTGCATGATTGCCTTATAATAAATAAGAAATAATTTTATTTTTGAGCATTTCTAATATGATGAATCAAAAGTTGATTCAAACCTACGACAAACACTACTAGAAATGTTTGTGCAGGAAATTATAGAAACCACTGTTATTAATACTTTACCGGTCATCAAATCAGTTAGGGTACTGGTATAGCAATTCAATCTGCGGTTCACTAATTAAATCGTATACCAGCAAAATTAGATATACATATCTAACATATTAATATTAATGTTGATAAATCAATAAAACCGAATAACTTTTTCTTATTTTCATTTAAAAAATTAATTTTAAATAAAAACTGGTTGATACGACCGGTACGGTTCAATTGAAAATCGGCCGGGTACGATTGCATGACCAGTATAATTATTGTATCATACTGATATTGAGACTAGTTCACCAGTTGAACAGGCCGACACAAACCGATTTTTACAGTACTGATAGAAACCCTACTAAGTATACCCAAATATCAGTATTTGACATAATAACTTACCGTGAACTACGTATCCATACCCGTACCAAAGAGAACCGTGCATCTGACTATGGTTTATTCAAATAAAGCATTTTAACCTTGAGGAACATGCATGTAGAGATAGGAATCTTCAAAGAAGATTGATTTTTTTCCCACTACTAATGTTTAATTCTCTTATCTCTTAAGGCAAGTTCATCTGCAGGATCATCTTGTTCAAAGCTATGTGATCACTTTGTTGGTATGGGATTTCCTCTACAAATGGTTTGCAAAGTCATTCAAGAACATGGTAAAATCATTGCTCTACTCCATTTATGTAATGATTTTCATGATAAAGGTTCATGAATGATGTTGCTATCATGAACATGTAGGTGACGAAAATGAAGATAAACTACTTGAAGAACTTCTGACGTACTCGGTGAGTTTATCTCACTAAGCAGGTCGGCTACATGGATCGAAAGACGCCATAATATTTTATCATGAATCATGTGCATTGATAAAACATTGAGTTCTATGTCTTTCTTTATTATTTCTCCTATGGTTTTTCTTGATCTCCCGACCCTCTTCATATAAGAAATGGACTAGCTTCCGTTTTATCTATTCTACTTACGGAGTTTCTACTGGTCTCCTCCATACATGTTCAAACCACTGAATGCACCAACTTTTCTACTATAGTAGAAACTCCAACTTTCTCCCTGGTGCATTCATTTCTAATCATATCTTGTATGGTGTGCTCACTAACACAACATTCTCGTCTCTGCAATATGAAGTTTATTCTGTTGTTGACATTTTATCGTGCAACATTTAGTCATATATAACATTGCAGGTCTTATAGTAATGCGTAAAACCTCCCCCTATTGATGGGGAAAAATTAGTAGAAGTCAAACCATAATCGTTTACAGAATTTCTTGGTGATATTACAATCCCATAACCTTGTTTTAGAAAAAAATTAGTAGAAGTCAAACCATAAATGTTGATGTTACAAATTACAATTATCTTAACATTTGTGTAGGTTCTAAAATGTGCTCCTAAGTCACAAGTGAAAGTTGAGCCAAATCCATGTTCTTCAGATTGTGCAGCTAGCTCCTGGGATGATTTGTCAGACACTGATGATGCTTCATCTGATTATGAGGTAATCTCTGCTCTTTCTAAATTGATGTTTTGTATTCACAGTTTGTACGATTTGATTCATCCTGTTGGAAACAAATGAGCAATCAAATATTAAAAGAGAATAGAAAGAAAAGAATAACACAAGAAACTTGTTAACGATGTTCGGCTAATTTGTGCCTACGTCCTCGGGAGCGTTGAACAATCTATTAGAAAATAAGGATTTATGTTTATAGTTATTGTTGTTCTTCTCATTAGGTTTACGTAACTCATAAGTATATAGCCATCTACCTCAACCCTTTTACATCAGCCTGTTTTCTCGAAAAAAGTCCTGATCAAGTGGAATGAGTCATTTGCACAATACATCTAATGATCATGCTGTTTTGTGTCTCTAGTGCTCTCTACTAGGATGGTTTCTACAACTAGATATACTGTTATTGACATACAATCATTTTCATACTTTAGATAACTAGTATGGTTTCTGTTTCTTCATTGGGCATCCAAGTGTTTCTAAAATTTGTCCTTTACTTCAGAGAAAACTCTTCGCATTTATCGGACGCGAGGAAACAATTTAGTTGTAGAGAAACTCTCAGCAGAACTATATGTCGGACTTAGATGATCTAAATGGACTCTCGGAAGATTTAGTTTTTGATAGAATACATTATCGTCATTTGATCCACATAGCTAACGCTACTTTATCGGAAAAAGGTCTAGTTGTTGTTATGTATTTGAAGTTATGACTTACTTAATGGTTTTCTTGCAGGAAATCACAAAATCTGTTTCTGTGAATGATGGTAAACTACTGTCTTTGGTGAAAATGGGGTACAAGGAGGAGGAGAGTTTAATTGCCATAGAAAGATTAGGTGAATTTCTCTCATTCAATCCTATTAGTTATAGTTGGTACACAGCATCAGTATATGTTTAGAAGTCATAATCGGAATCATTTTAACGAAACCAAGTCTATCTACGTTTATCGAACATTTCGTATGACGATCCAGAATATAACTGTCTCACTCTTCCGGATCAACTTTTGAATGTATTTTGTATTATAGTTAACTTTTCATGATACAACACTCATATATGATGTGGTTACTCAATTTAATGGTTTTCGGATCATTGTTCTACTGAAATGCTTCAGGTCCAAAGTCATCACTTGAAGAATTGGTAGATTTTATAAGTGCTGCTCAAGTAGTAAAGGCAGAAGATGTTCTTCTACCCTCTGAAGATCAGGTATCACATTAGTGTCATGAGATGAATAACATCAAAATTTAATGCGTATCGCTCTTTTCAGTTTTTTTCCGGAATTTGTTTGTTTCCTTGAAATCATGGTGATATACCATCTACCTTTCAAATTTTGTTTCATTCATCTATGAGATGCATAAGTAGTTTCAAACTTAATTTTCGCAGTCGCGATATGTTGACAATGCTAAGCTAAAAAAGCAAAGATATTACAAATATGAAGTGTTGGGAAGGAAAAAGCCAAGGATACGCGAGAAGAAAATATTGAACAACGAAGATGATGACGATGATGATGATGAGGTGCTTCATCTTCCAAATCCGATGATTGGGTTTGGAGTTCCTACGAAGTCAATCTTTATAACACACAGAAAACTTCCGAAAGAAGCTACTGGTCCTCCTTACTTCTACTACGAGAATGTTGCACTTGCACCAAAAGGTGTTTGGCAAACAATGTCAAGATTCTTGTATGATGTTGAGCCTGAGTTTGTGGATTCGAAGTATTTCTGTGCTGCTGCTCGAAAAAGAGGCTACATTCACAATCTCCCGATCGAAAACAGGTTCCCTCTTCTTCCGCTTCCACCACGGACAATCAAGGAATCATTTCCACTAACAAGGAAATGGTGGCCATCATGGGACCCTAGGACTCAACTTAATTGCTTGAGGACAAGTATTAGTAGTGTGAAAATAACAGACAGTATTAGGAAAAACATGGAAGATTATGATGGAGAACCACCTCAACATGTGCAGAAGGAAATTCTATATCAATGTAGGAGTTTTAATCTTGTTTGGGTTGGAAGGAATAAGGTTGCTCCTCTAGAACCTGATGAAGTTGAAACATTATTAGGCTTCCCAAGGAACCATACAAGGGGTGGTGGAATAAGTAGAACAGATAGATATAAGTCTCTTGGTAATTCATTTCAGGTATGAAAATATTATCATTTTCTTATAATTATATGTGACACTCTTGCATTAATAGGATCATTGTGGTCGTTGCGATGCGGAGTCTCGTGCATTGCGCCACCCTTTTAGTATAAGGTTGACAAGTGCAGTTTTAATATTTATTTTCTATGCTTTGATTTCAGGTTGACACAGTGGCATATCACTTATCAGTTCTGAAGAAGATATATCCAAATGGCATAAATCTTCTTTCACTATTCTCAGGAATTGGTGGTGCTGAAGTAGCACTTCATAGACTTGGTATACCACTTAAAACAGTTGTATCAGTAGAAAAATCTGAAGTGAATAGGAATGTTGTAAGAAGTTGGTGGGAACAAACAAACCAAAAAGGTAACTTGATTGATATGAATGATGTTCAAGATGTTGGTGTTGAATGTTTGGAACAAATGATGAATACTTATGGTGGTTTTGATCTTATTGTTGGTGGTAGTCCATGTAATAATTTGGCTGGTAGTAATAGAGTTAGTAGGAATGGACTTGAGGGTAAAGAGTCTTCACTTTTTTTTGATTATTTTAGGATTCTAGATTTGGTTAAGAATATCACCACAAATAATTGATGTGCTTCATGTGTTTTTCTTTCTCTATATTTAATTGGGTTGCATCTAATTTTGGTGTTAACCAAGTATTATTCACCCTATAATAAAGAATATAATTTCTCTTCGATATTAGACTCTCCGGTACTGAGAATATGTGGGGTATTACTTCAAACCTTAAAAGGCTCATGCTCATTGTCCACAAGCCCATAAACTTTTTCTTTTTTTTGCCTTATTGTTTTGTTAATATTTTGTAGTGACAATTGTGTGTTGTTGGAAAATGATTAATCATTTCGGAACAATTGGCTTTACCATATTGTTTGTGTCTTTATGTTATGGTGTGACATGTTGAAGCAAATATATATCCTCGTAAATACTGGAGAGTCTAATATTAGGTATATATAACACCAAAATTATTTTGATAGAAACCGAAAACACGAACCACATTTTTTGGTTGCGATACGCTATGCTTGCTGGAAATTCCGAAATCGCGCATAAAGGCGATGTTGTTCTTCAAGAGTTAACATGTGAGATGTTAAAAATATTAGGCTAGACAACCTTTGAAGCCTTTTCTAAGTGCAACTTCATCCAAATTCCTTCCAATGAATACAAGCTTGTTTATCCTCTTCTCTTGGGGTTCCCATGTTTTTCCTGGGCAACCATCCAACATTGAATGCACTCCCTGAACATGGTATCAGAGCATGACCATTACCGACAACTTTAACAGGTTCAATTTCTAAAAAATATGATAACATAATGTAGAAAGAATTCGAACGAACCTGAAACACGTATCGTTGATCAGAACCATCCACTGACAAGACGCCCTTCATTCGATATAGGTCCTCACCTTTTTCTTCAATCACTCTCTCGAGCCAGTCGTCGACCTAAACCCGAGAATTGAAAACCGGAAGCATATATGCAGATCAGTATAAAAGAGAATTTACCAGATAACATATTGCACAACCATTATCATAACAGAGTCAAAAATCAGAACTTTACCAGGTTGGAAGAACATTTTATAAGGTATTGTTTAAAGAAACAATCTACAAGTAACATTTTGAAGAGACTTCAAAGAAAATGTTAAATAACAGACACATTTAACAGAGCACAAAAAAACTTAAAACCTAGCTCCTTCAACTCTTGGTCTTTTTGACCAAGACTTAGCACATGTCATGCCAGTGTTTTAAATTCCGATTGCTATAACAGTTGTGGTTACTGCGGTTGCGGTCATTGCGATGCAGATTGCGGCAGTTGTGGCATAAATTATTTTGTGATTAAAAAAATATTTTTAAATTCGATGTGTCTGATGTGATCTAAATGTGGCCCAATGCAGTTGCGTTGCAGCCACATCAATGTATGTGCAGTCACACCGCAATTGAGGTGTGATGCGGTTGCGGCAGTCACAACAGCCACATCAATGTATAAGAATGACTTTGAAACCCTTATTCAAAATGGTCATATATCGAACTATGTTTTGGCTAGCATCGACGAGTTAGCATCGGAAGGGGCAAGATAGCTTAGCTTAATCATAGTGTGTCAAATCAGCAGAAAGCAATCCAGTGAATTAAGAGAAAACTTACTTAGTGAAGAGTTTAGAAAAAATAACAATTACCTCATCAAGATCGGTAGTTCCCTCTGCAACGATACTGACACTGGAGACAGCAGAATCATGAACATGGTCATGATGATGATGATGTCCTTTGTGTTCTTTAGATACATTCAGAATAGACGAAATGATGCAAAATCACAACGGAAGAATGAGTACTCGGGCATGTTATGATAATCAAAATCATTAAAACTATGTTGTTGTTTCACAATGTTAGTCTCAGATAAAGTATCAGCTTTTCAACCAAAAAAGAAAAGAAAAACAAAATTAAGGTTTTCGAATCATGTGCAATCTAATTTCTAAAAGAAATTATGACTTGAATATTTATTTATTTTAAAGTTTATATTTTAGAAATTTTAGGAATTGGACTAACTTCCATTTGATCTACTCTCCTTACTGGGCTTCTACCGATCTCCTCCATAAATGTCCTAAGGCATGACTCTACCATGTTTTCGACAATAGAAGCTACTTCAACTTTCTCTCTGATATAATAAGTCATTTGACTTTAAAATGCTAATACCTATTTTTTTTATGCGAAAATATATTCAGTGTTATTTTTTATGATTGCTCATATATCTTACAACTCATGATTTGGTTTAATTCAAAAATTCGAAAAATCGGAATGTTATTGACCTTGTATTGCAGCTAACTCTAACAGAATAACAAAGTTGGAGGCATAAGAATAAAGGTAGGAACAAGGTTTAGAAAGAGTACCATGTCCACAATCATCTTGATGGCTTTCGGATAAGGAACATTCTCCATGTACCTCGGATTCAATTCTGCAATATCGAGTCATTTTTTTAACGAAAAACAGATAAGTTTGCAGGAACTACAGATGTATAAATGTGCATTTCGATTAGTCATATTATATGGGAAAGAAAAGGGGTTGCCGGAAAGGATGTATCAAGTACTGTAATAGGAGCTAAAAAAGGTAAATCAAAGTAGTAATACTTCAAAATATACAAAGCAAAAGAATATACCAATTACCTCTCGAGATCATATCCTCCTACACCCAGAACAAAGTCCATGTCAACCGATCCGAATTTGGCTTGCTTGATTTGTGCCATTCCATTGATGTGCTGCCGAAAATTCACAAAAATGAAGATTTACTTCCATTAGCATTTTTTCTGTGGGGAGCTAAGTAAATGCATACACAAATAAATTCAGGGGACAACAGTCTAATCCGTTCGATAAAAAAATCAATGGAATGTCGATCTCTAAAACACAAAACACACATTCACCATATCATAATAACAGGATGAAATGGCTATAATCTATGGTAACAATTAAATGTTTATTAAAATATGAAATTTGATATATATGTAGCCATATTCAATATGATCAGCACAAATATGAAATTTCTATGAAAACCAAAACTACATATGCTATTTAACAAATCCAGTTTGTATGTGTTTACATATCATCGTCGCTCGGAATAAAATTCAATCACCATACTAATTCAATTAAGAAATACAATGTATGGAGGACCCATATGCAACAAAAACATACCTTAATTTTCTTAGTCAATGTCTCTAACTCAGATTCAGTAACCAAATCTATCTGCAAAAGCAATCATAAATGATCAGAATCTAGACTTATGCATATGTTAGCAGTCAACATTTGCGTGTGTGCAGGATACGATCACGCATAAGATTACCTTGTTCATAATAATACGGTCGGCATATGCAACTTGTTCTACTGCCTCGTTAACGACAAATCTTGGTTTCACTTCATTTAAATGTTGCATAGCATGCTTGCAATCAACCAATGTCACAACTCCATCCAGTTTCACATATTTAGAGACCAATTCATCGCTACAAAATGTTTCAATAACAGGAGCTGGCTTAGCAAGACCTGCAAAAAGCTTTAAACTTTAAAACAATATGTATTCAATGGTTCCATACACAAAATAGATGTAGTTAACGGGTGAAGACAAAAAATTTCCGTGCCCTAAACTAGTTAGCCATACATGAGAAAGACTGAAGATCCCCGACAAAGTTTAAAAACAACGAAGGACAATCCTTAAAGAGATTTTAAAGCACCAAATGACCGGAATCAAATTTGATGCACTAAGATAAATGCTCATTGTCCTAATTTGGAAGTAAACAACTAACCCTCTAAACACCTCAATCCCCACTTTACCAGTATTTTGAGCATCGGGACCAATTTAGATACCTGTGGTTTCGATAACAATATGATCAAAATTGTCTCTTTTTTTTCTGACCAACTCTAACAGCATCTTAACTAGATCTCCTCGAACAGTGCAGCATAAACAGCCATTGTTCACCATGATAATGTCTTCACTCGCAGAAGAATGACTTGCAACCAGTGATCCATCAATATCCACCTCACCAAACTGCATTTACAACAAGACACTTTCGTGAAAAAAATATAAAACCATACTACGGGGTAGATCGTCTAAAATTTCTTCCAGCTCATCCTACTTAGTGAGGTATCGGGAAGGCACATATACACAACCTTGTCTTCACAAGCGAAAAAATTGTATCCAGGATTTGAACCTGTAACCTTTATGGTCACTAAGATGCACCTTTGCCTGAGTCTCATTCTCTGGGCCAAAAACTTGTCACTCACAACTCATTATAAGCAACAAATTACTCCTAATTCAAGATAGGGTGAAATTACCAACAATAACCAAACCTTTATCCCACCAGTTGAGAATAAGGTGGAATTATAAAAATTAAATAGTCAATTAAACTACTACGACATCATATAATTACACGGAACATGTTAAAAAGGTGGCCAAATTCACGAGACTCTCAACTAGTGAAGTCTAAGACTGATAGATGAAAACCACCTTACTCCACAAGCGGAGAAAGGCTATTTCCATTATTTGAAACCGACATCATGGTCACTATAAAAACAACCTCATTGTTGCATGAGATGACATCTCCTGTCCCGAAAAGCGTGTCAATCCATGTGATTGGTCAGAAAAATACTTAATTATTAAATTTTAACTTAAATACACATGGAGTGGTACACTTTTTGTGACAGAAGCCTCGATGCATCGAGGCTCAACTCTACACGAAATATGTAATATTAAAATAAAGGGTAGTCCATAATTATTTATGAATGGTAAAGGAAAGTTAAAGTTCATATGACAATACCTCATTTTCAATAACAGCTATCCGTTTCCCATGTTGAGAAGTAAGAACATGATTCAAAAGAGTGGTCTAAATTTTAAACAAATAAAACAAAATTTGTGAAATATTCAATTAGTAACTAAACAAAAAAAAGAACTTAACCCAATATAAATTTATTGGTTTACTTATAAATAATGAAATTAAAAATGATGGGGAAGAAGAAAAAAAGGACCTTTCCAGAACCAAGAAAACCAGTGATTATGGTAGCTGGAACACGATCATCAATGGCAAGAGAAGAATAAGAATTATAATTAAAAGAGTTATGGAAATTATTTATTGGTTGAGAGTGAAGGGTTGTGATGAAATGAAAAGCGCGACGAGAAGAATGAAGAAAGTGAGAAACAAGCTTGGTCACCATTTTTGGTATAACACAGTACGAGAAACTAAAACCCTCAAACTTGTTATATTCACCATTTGTATATTTAAATAACGATTTAATATGCACTTACATCAAACACTTTTTATGCAATAAGATTTTATTTATTTATATTATATATTTTTTTTGAAGAATCAATAATAATTAAAATTTAGTGACGATGAAGGTTATCGAATAGTAGCACTCAAGTTCTAACATGCAACCTCCAAGCCTATTAATATACTGAGTGTATCACCAGTAACACTTCAGTTCTGACATGCAATTTAAATGGTCACAGGTTCGAGTCGTGAGAAGCTCCCTTTGTGGACAATAAAATATTGTATATGGTATTTAACAGTGGCACACTCAATGTATTAATGGGTCTAGGAGGTCGCATATCAGAACTTGAGTATTACCGGTGATACACTCAATATATTCATGACCTTAGGAGTCGCGTGTTAGAATTAAGGTATTACAGAACTCATCACAAGTATGCTTTTGAAACTCTAGTTTGAACTTCCATTTGAGGAGCGTTGATAAATGTAATTTTTCACATTGACTTTTAGTAACTTTTTAACTAAAAATTGTTCATAATATCACACTCATGATGTTTGATTATGCTTAAATTGATACAAAGTGTAATTAGCAAAGTTTTATCCTTAAAAGTGAAATTGTAGGTCATTCCAAGGGAACATTCAAGAAAACATGATCAAAAGTCGAAATAAGGGGCTCATTCAACAAGCATGGATACAAAGGCTCTTACGCAATGAGTCACAAACCTCATTGAGTGAATTGGAGACAAATAGTTCAATAATTCTCGCTCATCGAGATTGAATACCTTGCTAAGCAAGAAAGGGCTCTCGCTCAGCAAGCCAGAACCCTCGCCTATCGAATTGGAGACAACAAATTCAGAAATTCTCGCCTAGTGAAAGTGAAGGCATCACTTAGAGAATAACGATCTCACTCGGCATGAGTAGATGAAGTGTTAAGTGTGGGCGGTAACAACAATCTCGCTCAGTAATACCCATCTTGCTGAGTGAGAACCTCAAACTTTCAATAGCTTAAAACAGGAAAAAAATAGACATTTGGGGTGTTATCTTTTGGGGGAACCCAATAGTTTTTGAGTACTTAGCATTCTTAAGACATTTTATCTAGAGAGAAGTCTAAAACTAAGGGGAAAGGTAAGAGGATTCAAAATAGGATTTTGGAGAAGTTTATTCATTCTTTCAAGAGCAATATTAAACTTCTTCATACCTTTGTTGTAGGTACCATGGAAATGGGTAACTAATGCTCTTCCTTATTGGGATAGGACCTAAAAATAAAAGAATTACCTTAGTCTTGATGATCCTTTCTTGAAACTTGAATATTAGTCTTTGTTGTTGTTGTCACACACACGCACATGCACGTGCACACGCGCTCGCACACGCACGCGCACCCCACACACGCACACATGTTGACATTATAAAAGTTATTGGACTATTTTGAAAGTAAAAATACATTTTTTTAGATGTCCTGAAACCCAAAATTACTCTATTTGAAATTTGAATTTATGATTATTTTCATATTCAATTTTTATTATTAACGATATATAACGTTTTGGAATTGAATTGATTATGTGAATTATGAATTGCCTTTTTTTATTTTTAAGGAAGAGAAATCACACACTAAAAAGATTGAAAATCTATGAAATCTGATTAATGGGTAAGAGAATATTTACTCTTAACATTCTTCAATAATTTAAAAGGGATATCCTATTTTATTTTAAAAGTGTGAATTCCGTCACTATAAATAAGAAAGATAAGTGCACATAGAAATCTCTTTCAAAAAACCATTCCAAAAAATTCCAAAAAATACTCACCACCCTCTCTAAAAATAGCAAAAAAATACTTTGGTGATTATGCCCTCTCAATCCAAAATTAGAAAAGAAATACATAATAACAATCACCAATACCCTAAAATTGTCCCAAATACATAACAAATCACAAATAACCCAAAAATAGTGACAAAATAACTTGCAACATCCCATTTTCCATATGTGGTGTTCAGCTCGTGATTAGTTGTAAATCATGGTGCCTACATAACCATTGTCCATTTGATTGTAAAAGAGAAAATAAGAAAATAAAAATATATGAGAAAAAGAATGAAAAGAGATAAACAAACGAGAACTGCATCAAATTATAATAGACCACATCAAATTCAAATATATATTTTTAATCACAAAAAATAATCATATCCTAACCACCACCATTAGTGCTAGTCTTACTACTCTAACCACCACCACTAATGCTAGTCTAATAGCTTTAATGTGTGGGATACTTGGTTAAACTCAAAATAAATAAATAAGTACTATTTAACATTGTTTTAACTTAGAGTATAATATTTATGTATTATTAGTATAAAAATTTATACACAATCAATATATTATTTATCATTCATTTATATTACATTTTTTGGAAAAATTAATAATAATTAAATATGTATAATAAATAATGAAGTGACAATATATATATTTACTCTTTAACTTATGGTTACAATTACAATGTATTTATGTTAATTCTAGAAAATCACAGGAAAATTTGGTCAACACAATCATAATGTCAATGCAGAGGCTCTTAAAACTATAAGATTGCATCCAATTATTTTCTGGTTTCTAAGTGTATTATTACATTATAAGCAATCATGTCTCATCCTGGAATATTTACAAGTATGTGGGACTAACTTTTTCAGCAGATATTTTTTTCTTCCACAAGACTCAAACCCAAGACCTTACTTAAAGGAAATCAAACATGTATCACTTGAACCAATACCTATTAGTATTGCATCACAAGTATGACTAAAGTTATAAAATTAATTTAACCAATATATATAGATAACTATTAATTATTGAGTTATGAAGGGTGGAAAATGTAAAGGGTGGTTCAAAAATGAGACTTGGAGAATGGTATATAAATGAGACACATGGCTTTTCATAGGGAAGAGAGAAAAGGCACTACTATACGCCAAGTCTCACTATTTTTACTTTGTATTAATGTGGAAATCTGAACCCAAAAAATCAAATTTTGACTTAGTTAATACAACTATATATTAAGCCCAATTGAAACCTTTCCGATATTCGAGAGATAAATTTTTTATTTTTCTTTTATACTTAAAGATAAAAGTATGATCATATTGTATTTAAGATAAAAGTATTATATTATATATTTTTTCTTTTTTTTATTGTACTTTCCTCTTTGACTCTAGAGAGACGATATTGACATTTATTAAGCATCATTTCATGACAAGGAGGAATTGCTTTTAAAAGATTTATTTCCCTTTTAATTATTAGAATAATGATTATTACATGAATAATTCTTATGTTTAACATGAATCACTTTTACTTGAAACTACAATGAATTAATGGATGGTCACTAAGGAAAATAAGAATATTCAAAACTATATACAGAATCTTATTGAATGTTTGACTTAGTATCTTTAATTGATGCTACGTGGATGGAACATGCTTAAGTCAACTAAACTTTTTTTTAATCATTTGCTTATATAGATTAAAGTGTGAGCCTAGCATTATATAATCATGTTTGACTCATTCATAAAATTTTATTTATAGATTTACTTCTATTTTTAAATTTTAGCATTTTTTAAATATATTCTTGCATAGATGGGTTACTTCCTTTTGTTGAAGTTCTTGTACTAAGTTTGAAAGTTAAATGAAAATGCTTTTAAATCCTCCCAATGTATTAGTCTAATGGTGTAGATTCACTAGATTTTCATAATGACCAAAATATCAACAATTTGATTCCTGAGAGCGACATTTATTAGAAGGGACAGTCACGAACGCAAAAAAATTAGTTCATTACTATAAAGTGAGAAAATATCATTGATAATACCAAAAATATGATTTTAAATTTGTATAAATGAATTATGCTTGGTGGACTACTAAAACAATAATATTAAGATAATAATTGCATAAAAAAATGAAATCAACCTACACTCTCTTTATTAATGGATAATTGAAATCTAGATTAATTGGAAACTTTACACATAAGAATTGTCCGTACAAAATTAAGCTTTGCAATATCAAACTATGAATAGTAGGAGATATTTCAAAAACAGAAACTATTCGTTCAGAGTTATAAAGTTCATTTATGAGATGACTCTGAAATCTTCTATTGATCTTGTCATTCTCCTTAAAAACGCAACTCGGAAACATAGATAATACTAAGTCTTCACATGTAGAAGAAGCCTTTGGAGCAATCAAATATTTGGTGATGTAACTTCATCAGAAGGAATAGTTAAATTGTTAACTTTTCTACCTCTTTCACTTCTACAATTATCAGCAAATTTCAAACTTGCATGATGAGAACCTTTGTCTTTCTCCTTTGAGTTCCACTCACCTAAGTAATAATCTTCTTCTGACACTTTCTTAGATGATGGACCAAAAATCATGCCACCCCATTGTGGAAAATATATTGAGAATAATGGTAATGTGCATATTATGATCATAACACCCATTAGGGTTATTCCTCTTTCTTTTGAGAATGTTGATCCTTTGAAGAAAATTAATTGTGTCACAACTGCACCTACATTACCTCCACCTCCTGTCATCCCAGATATCACCCCTAATGACCTGAATGCGTGTACATGAATCAAAATAGTTTGAATTAGTTCGAATTTGTTAATACGATAATGTTTCATGTATAGTGCAATGACACTTTTACGACGCTTTTTAGGTTGATGACATAAAATGTTTGTATGTTGTATCAAAAACTCTAATGTTTCATCTATTCCAAACAGTGACACTTTCACGACACTATTTAGGTTGATAACATAAAGTACTCGCATATTGTATTAGAAACTCTAATTGTTTCGTATATACCAAACAATGACATTTTCACGACACTTATTTAGATTCATAACATAAAGTACTCGCACATTGCATCATAAACTCTAAGCGTGTCACCAAAAGTGTTTTATGTAGTTAAGAACCTTTAGTGGATTTCATGCTTGAGGTATAAGTGTGTACTTAAAGATTGAAATTTATCATCAAATTTGGAATCATTAGCTAATCAAATAAGAGCTTCTAAGAAATATCTAAGGGTAGGGTAGACATATATTATATGACATTTAACCTACATTTGAAATTTTTGGGGGCCATTTAAGGTCTTTTCTTTTTTGAAGAACTAAACTAGTAAATCGAGAAATATGAGGGACTAAATCTAAAGTTGAAGTTAATTGAATGAAATAATGAGTGGAAAAAGCACCTTCTTGAAACAAAAGGAACAACTCCAAATGTCATTCCACATGCAGCTTGGACAAACACAGAAAATATGATCATAACAACAACTGAAACAGTTAATGAACCAACCAAACCAAGGATTATGCAAAAAACTCCACCCAATGTTTGACAAAGCCATAAGGCCCAAAGTCTACCCCTCATTCCAAACCTCTTTCCCATTGCATCTGATATCAATCCTCCTGTAGGCCTAGCAAATATGTTAGCCAAGCCGAAACTCGCCGCGATGATTCCGGCTGTGTGGAGTTTGAGATTAAATCTGTCGTAGAAGTATTCAGCGATAATGTTATCTATAGTTAATTCTACTCCAAAACAATATCCATAAGTCAATGCTAGAATCCACCCTCTATAATTCGTAATACCATGATACAAGACTCTTAAGAATTTGTCTTTTGATTTTTCGCCCGTCTTTTTTAGGCGATGAAAATTCCCGTCTGGCATGTCTTGGCCTAATATCAGTATGGAAAATGCTGTCAGCATTTGGAAAAATGCAGGAATAAAGAACGCGATTCGCCATGCTGTGAATTTTGTAGCACCGATATCGCGAATTAGCGAAAACACAAGAGGCATGATAAGTTGGGTAGCCCCTCCTCCAAGGTTACCCCATCCACCTGAACAAATTGGAACAGAACAAATTCTGAAATCATCATATGGCACCCAAATACATAAACCAATATATGTATATGTATACAAATAATGTTTGAAAATATATTCTTCATTATATATATAGGAAGAATGGCGAAAAAGTAAGGTTGCTATCTGGTGACTTAGAACAGAGAAATCAACCAATTATCGATCGATCTATGTGATTTTCTCCTCGATGTATTCCCTAGGGATACTTCGGACGATAAATAATAAACATCATGCTCGAGAGAAAACATACATATATGTATGCTGAAGTACCTGAAAATCCATTTGCTGATCCAACAACAGGAGCAGAAAACATAGAGCTCATCCAAAATTGTGTGGAGACAAAAGTCGCTAAAGAGAAGCCAGTAAAGAAGCGAACGAGGAGAAACGAAGTAGGCGACGAAATTATGGAAGTGAAGTAAACTGCTGGTGCTGTAAGGAGTATAAGAGAGGCCGAGGCGAGGCGCGGACCGACTAAATCGCAAGCAGTTCCCATTGCAATTCTAGCAAAAACAGCACCAGAGACTGATGCAACTCCAGCATTTCCAATGTCAGTAGCAGTGAGATTGAGGTTGTCGCGAATTATAGGTATAAGTGGTGGAGCTGCAAAACTAGACACAAAACATGAAAAGAAAGACACCCATGATAGATGAAATGCTCGCATATGCGGTTTCGCAATCGAAAACAATCGAAATTCAGTGGCCTTGTGCTCAGAATCCACAGGAAGAACAAATTTTTGTTGTTGAGATTCATTGGTATATGCTTGGAATTCTACTTCCATGATTCTGCAACAAGTGTGACACTCACTTTTATTAGTGTTATTAGCACAAAGCAAATTAAGCTAACCAATTTTTGCCTAAGGTGGAAATTGCTAAACAAAGTAATGAGAATTTATTCATATTGGTTCATGATATTTATATTGTTTTAACTGCTAAAGTCTTCTCAGATGAGGTCATAATATTTTTCAATATACTAAGATACAAGTATATTCTTTAGAACCGTATAAAAATAATTCATATATATATATTTGGTTTTCCACCTGTATCCTCGTATTGGAGGCAATCTTATTCGACCCGGGAACATCCACAAATATGTGAGGTTAACTCTCCTAATGAGTATTTTTTTCATCCACAAGACTCGAACTCGAGACCTTGCTTAAGGGAAATAGAGTATGTAGTTATTGAGTTATGAAGGGTGGCAAAGTAGAAGGGGTGGTTCAAAAATGAGACTTGGAGAATGGTATATGAATGTGACTTTTGATAGGGAGGGTGGAAAAGGCAATACTATACGCCAAGTCTCAGTGTTTTTACTTTGTATTAGATGTGGAAATGTGAACCCAACTTGGAAATCAAAGGGAGTTGTTGGCGTGAAGCAAAAAAATCAAAATTTGACTTAGTTGATAGAAATATAATTGCAGGGTAATATTTATGCACTGACATTATAAACATTTATATATTATTGCATTATCCAACATTCATTTAATTTATTTTTTTAGAATAGTCAATAATAATTAAAAAATAAATGGTGGATAATACAATGCTAATATATAAAACTCATATACAGTTAGTTCATACATATTTTTTTCAGGATATAAATTAAGCATTATTTCATTTCAAGCAAATAACTAATATTGACTTTGGTGAGGATGATAAAGATGGGAAGAGATTTGATGAAACAAGATACTTAAAAAAGATATAGTGCATTTTATATCACTCCATGTCTCAAAGTGTTTTAACCAGAAAAAAAAAGATTTTTGTAACTTTCGAATTAAGTTTTATTGTATTTCAATCATGTAAAATATCTTGACAAATGATATAAAATTTGGGACAATAATTTGGTTTTGATATATATATCATATATATGTGTGTATTTGATTAGTAGTAAAATATTAAATTACTTAACTATTTCGTGTAACATGGAAGCATGAAGTGACATATAACAGGGAGATATAGATTTTATAAGATATTGTTTGGAGTAGTGTTTATATTTTTATGGTGAAATTGTTTTTTTAAGGTATAGTGTCTATCTGTTATAATAATGACAATAATAGTAATAATAATTTAATTTTTAAGTGATATTTATATAGTGCCATCACGAACATAATTTTATTTTCTTCAAAAAAAATCCATTCATGAAATCCAATCTATAATTCTATTTTATTTTTCACTAACTTAATTTGACTTAATTTGCCCATCATATCCTCTTAAATATCCTGAACTGTTTATCCTTTCAGTTACATATCTTTTTACTCAAACTCCTTTTACACTAATTTCTTATATTAATTATTTGTAAGCATACAAATTATTTTTTAATAAATATCCTTCAAAATTAGGTGTTATTATTGATTCACCTCAGTATTTGAAATTTGTTTTGTTATATTATTATCTCCCTGCTTTTCAAGTGGATTTTACCAAATGAAATTTTATTTATTTATCACTTTGAAAAATCAACGTAAGTCAATGATATTAATCATTGTTCTCACAATTCTATCCTTAATTACTTAATTAATAAGGTAGATAATAAGGAAAATGGATAACTATATTTATTATAAAGATAAATGATAAAGAAAATTTAATAACTAAATGAATGATATTAATCATTCTTCTTACACTTCTATCCTTAATTAATTAATAAGATAGATAATAAGGGAAAATAGATATTTATATTTATTATTTATACTTCTATACTATTAATAAAGGAAAAATCCAAAATAACATCCATGAAGTAGTTTATATTTCACAATTTCAAATTTTATAACTTCTAATTTTATTTTATAACTTTTACTTTCACCATTATATATACTAATATTAATAAACATTAAATAACTATACTTTATATAAATTTCTATACTAATACTAATAAAAATTAGAAAAACATAAAATAACTACCTTTGAAATATTTTATGTTTCTATACTTTATCTTCTATAATAATATTAATAAACATTAAATAACTATACCATGAAATATTTTATATAAGCTTCTATACTAATACTAAAAGAAATTAGAAAAACATAAAATAACTACAATTGAAATATTTATGTTTTCCTACTTTATGTATTATAATTCCTAATTTTATGTTTATTTATACTAATCTTCTATACTAATAGATAAAGGAAAATATAAAATAACTTCCATGGAGTAATTCTAATTTCATGGTTCTAAATATTATATCTTTTTAATGTAAATTAATGCTTCTTTTTTAACTATCACATCAATTCTTAAACCTCTTATTTCCAAATTGATGTGGCTTTTTCAATGGATAAGTGAATTATATTGATTATGATATTAAATTTGAAATGTAAAAATATAATTGCAGGGTAATATTTATGCACTGACATTATAAACATTTATATATTATTGCATTATCCAACATTCATTTAATTTATTTTTTTAGAATAGTCAATAATAATTAAAAAATAAATGGTGGATAATACAATGCTAATATATAAAACTCATATACAGTTAGTTCATACATATTTTTTTCAGGATATAAATTAAGCATTATTTCATTTCAAGCAAATAACTAATATTGACTTTGGTGAGGATGATAAAGATGGGAAGAGATTTGATGAAACAAGATACTTAAAAAAGATATAGTGCATTTTATATCACTCCATGTCTCAAAGTGTTTTAACCAGAAAAAAAAAGATTTTTGTAACTTTCGAATTAAGTTTTATTGTATTTCAATCATGTAAAATATCTTGACAAATGATATAAAATTTGGGACAATAATTTGGTTTTGATATATATATCATATATATGTGTGTATTTGATTAGTAGTAAAATATTAAATTACTTAACTATTTCGTGTAACATGGAAGCATGAAGTGACATATAACAGGGAGATATAGATTTTATAAGATATTGTTTGGAGTAGTGTTTATATTTTTATGGTGAAATTGTTTTTTTAAGGTATAGTGTCTATCTGTTATAATAATGACAATAATAGTAATAATAATTTAATTTTTAAGTGATATTTATATAGTGCCATCACGAACATAATTTTATTTTCTTCAAAAAAAATCCATTCATGAAATCCAATCTATAATTCTATTTTATTTTTCACTAACTTAATTTGACTTAATTTGCCCATCATATCCTCTTAAATATCCTGAACTGTTTATCCTTTCAGTTACATATCTTTTTACTCAAACTCCTTTTACACTAATTTCTTATATTAATTATTTGTAAGCATACAAATTATTTTTTAATAAATATCCTTCAAAATTAGGTGTTATTATTGATTCACCTCAGTATTTGAAATTTGTTTTGTTATATTATTATCTCCCTGCTTTTCAAGTGGATTTTACCAAATGAAATTTTATTTATTTATCACTTTGAAAAATCAACGTAAGTCAATGATATTAATCATTGTTCTCACAATTCTATCCTTAATTACTTAATTAATAAGGTAGATAATAAGGAAAATGGATAACTATATTTATTATAAAGATAAATGATAAAGAAAATTTAATAACTAAATGAATGATATTAATCATTCTTCTTACACTTCTATCCTTAATTAATTAATAAGATAGATAATAAGGGAAAATAGATATTTATATTTATTATTTATACTTCTATACTATTAATAAAGGAAAAATCCAAAATAACATCCATGAAGTAGTTTATATTTCACAATTTCAAATTTTATAACTTCTAATTTTATTTTATAACTTTTACTTTCACCATTATATATACTAATATTAATAAACATTAAATAACTATACTTTATATAAATTTCTATACTAATACTAATAAAAATTAGAAAAACATAAAATAACTACCTTTGAAATATTTTATGTTTCTATACTTTATCTTCTATAATAATATTAATAAACATTAAATAACTATACCATGAAATATTTTATATAAGCTTCTATACTAATACTAAAAGAAATTAGAAAAACATAAAATAACTACAATTGAAATATTTATGTTTTCCTACTTTATGTATTATAATTCCTAATTTTATGTTTATTTATACTAATCTTCTATACTAATAGATAAAGGAAAATATAAAATAACTTCCATGGAGTAATTCTAATTTCATGGTTCTAAATATTATATCTTTTTAATGTAAATTAATGCTTCTTTTTTAACTATCACATCAATTCTTAAACCTCTTATTTCCAAATTGATGTGGCTTTTTCAATGGATAAGTGAATTATATTGATTATGATATTAAATTTGAAATGTAAATAAATTACTTAGTCATAACAGTTTACTTTCATTTTTAACTTCCAACATATATCACATTGTAGTTTTTTTAAATAATATAATATGAAGATGATATATTCTATATAAAAAAAAAAGAATACGGGTGACCGGCACGGAGTGTCGGTCGACACGCTAGTAAAGATAAATGAGAAATAAAAATATTACACATATTTAATATAATAAAAATGTAAATTTTGAATTTGCGCACTATAACCTTAAAATATAGTTAATTAAGAATAAAAGTGTTCCTCTATTCCTTAATTGTTATTCAACTTTTTGATTCGCTGATTATTTTTAGTTATGTAATTTGTTATTTAATTATTCCTTCTTTTATTTACTTTTGACAATGCAATTAAATTATTTGCATATGCAATTAAATTATTTGCATATGCTATTAAATTATTTGCATATGCTATCATACAAATTACATGAAAATATTATGTAATTTGTTATTTAATGGTATCTATTTATTCTATGATAAAGAATTAATATCTATTAAGATGCATAATTATCTCTCATAATAATCGAACTTTTGACCTTTAAATTTATATGAAAATATAATGGAATTTTACACTACTAAATCAAAAGTTACCATCCTTGATTAGTATGTGTATTTGAATTTTTTTTATTAATTATTCTCAAGTTTAATTTATTTAATTATTTTTGGTTTTATTATGAGATTTATATTACAATATTTCTTGACTAGAATAATTTTGCCTGGTGTAAAAAATACTTGTGGTCTATACCAAAAATACCTATTTATTCTAATATTTAATGGGCTATATTTTTAATCCTTAATATGTATAAAAATTAGACAAAGAGTAAAATCAATTAAGTTACATCCCATTGATTGCATTTTTCATTCCCAAATTAATATATCATCTTACTTAATAATACATTATTGTCAAATTATTTTAATACCAGTCATTATATATTGTTTGCATCTTATATTCATCAAAATATCATCTAATATTATCCCCATTATATTCAGCAAAATATTCTCTACTATTGTCCCCCATAATTGTTTTAGTTAGCTGAATTAATTGTGAGAATAATGATTTTTACTTAGACTAATTCTTATGTTAACATTAATCACTTTTACTTGAATCTACAATTAATGCATTGATGGTCACTAAGGAAAATAAGAATATTCAAAACTATATACAGAATCTTATTGAATGTTTGACTTAGTATCTTTAATTGATGCTACGTGGATGGAACATGCTTAAGTCAACTAAACTTTTTTTTAATCATTTGCTTATATAGATTAAAGTGTGAGCCTAGCATTATATAATCATGTTTGACTCATTCATAAAATTTTATTTATAGATTTACATGTATTCTACATCTAGTTTAGATAAAAAATAGAAAAAATAATTATATATTGACAATATCAATCTTAAAATCATGTGTTAATAATATTGTGAATCATTCCTAATTGATGAGGAAACATGACCAATAAATCTTGGTAGATAATATCTGAATGTATTCAATGACGATCGTTCTAAAGTCTTAGAATTACTCTTTGATTATTGAAGACTATGAAGTCCAACTTAGAAAGTTGGAGTAACATTTTCAATGTGTCTTAAAATTATAACAAAAGCTAATACTCCACTTTCTCTTTATGTATAAACGGAACTTATGAGGAAGAGATGAAAAATAAGAAGAACAACAAGTGAGAGAATTTATATCCACTATAGTATGAGACTAGTATTCCTATTAAGATACTAGAGTGCAGGATAGCAATGAAAACCGAATCCGTAGGAATCTGTCCGAACTCAACCCAAATTTAACGGGGAAAATCTCGATTTGATTGGGTTTGGGTTTTACCCAGCTTTAACTCTCAAGTTTGGGTTCGGGTTTGATAGAGCAAATACCCTACCCGAACTCGTCCAAAAGTAATGTAATTCATTTTAAAAATGAAAGTTTTAACATTTGTCCATTGTTTTTAATTTCTAATTTTACTTTACATACTATTAGTTCTTCAAATATAAAAGAAATGAAATAATACAAGAGAAAATAGAAATGTTATAGAAAAATGAAACAAAAATGAAACCATATTTTCCTTAGTACATTTATTATTTTCGGGTTTGGGTATTTTATTGAGTTTGGATTACCTGAAACCTGACGGGCTCGATGATGATATATTTATTTCAACCCCGTTGAGTTTGGGTTCGGGTTTTGGTTGTGAATTTTGGGTTCGAGTTTGGGGACGTATGCACAATTGGCTGAACCCCGTTAAAAAATTCTCTTGTTTCTTCTCTTATATTTATCTATGTTGTTATTTGATTGCTTGTAGCCAACACTGCACAACGATCGCTTCCGCTACACCAACAAGTGGTATCAGAGCCAATGGTTCGACGGCTCAACGGAGTATTGAAACGACAAGTGGTCGGTAGATCCATGTGGGATCCTTGTGTCGAAAGTCTTCTTGACGAAAGGTCAAGGCGGCGTGTTTCGTTGATGAAAGGATAAGTCAGCGGCGGTACAAGTGGGTAGAGAGCTGAGCTCTAGTGTATCCAATACTCGAATGAGATTTCACACTTGAGGGGGAGATATTGGGTATTCGAAATGTGAATGAAGAAGTCCCATATTGAGAAAAAATGGATGAGTTAAAGAGCATATAAGTGGATGGACTCATAGACCTAATGCCTTAAAGTTTTGGTTCAACACGTGCTGTCTCACTTGTGACTCTTCACTTTTCTCATACTCATGTAACAATGGAACTCCCAGGTGATTGGAGGCTCCCCGATTGCAGTATGGTCCAACATGCACTTATGCGGCTACCTGTGTAGCAGGTATCATAATGTATGTTTTCCCATAAATTATTTTTTAGGGTACCCACAGGAAGAATATTTTGGTCATTCCTAAGATTAACTTAAGTAAGACAATTCTCATACGGAAAATGTGAAATCAATAAATTATTATGTGCATTTATTTATTTTAAGATTCAATAATCCACATTCATTTTTCTGATTTCTGCATCTTTACTGACTTACTTCCTCTCTCTCTATATATATATATTGATGAGTTGAGTTTATTATATATTATATATAATGCATATATATTCCAATCACAATGACACATTGAAGCAACACACTTTATTCCAATCACAATGACACTAAAACAAGACACTCCAAGCCTAATAATGACACAGAAACAAGACACTTTAATCATTCAGTGCTTACACAGTAATCCAAACTTCATTTAAACGCCCATAATTGATAGATGAAGAATTATACTGAGCAATAATATAAGACCTTTTATCTTCAAACATTTTTGCATAACTTCCATTTAAATACTTCTTTAAGCTTCCTAAAAGCCCTTCAATTTCTTTCTTAATGTTATCATCTTTTGCAAATCCACTGAATTTTCTAACTGCTATGTTTTGTGTTTTCCATTTCTCTACTTGCAACTTCAATTCAGGATTTGCTTGTGGAGGAAGTTTCCCTTCAAAGTTAGAAGATAGATACATTCTTACAATATATCTATCTTCAATGCTTGTTGATGAGGGAATGCTTGTTAACACTGGAGCAGTATATGCAAGTTTGGTTGAATTCAAATTGGCACCATGAATATATTGATATAGCCTGGTACATAGGGTTATGATATAGGTTAAACCAAATGAAAATCTTACTGTAAGTTGCAACATTAAAACTATATGATTATTAAGATTATATCTTAAAGTCGTGAAATCAGAATACAACAAGTTACATCGTAATTCAAAAACAAATTTTCAATCGCAGCAGGGCAACTTATAATTTAAAACCATTGTCGTTTTTTTGGTGTAATTAAGAGTATTTTCTTACTCTATGCGTAAAGAAGTAATCATTTTTGATGTATTGGCTGTAATTTCGGTGAGTTTTGGTTTTGATGAAAAAAAAGTTAGATAATAAAGTAAACTGCACATTTAAGAAATTTTAAGATTAGTAAATTGTACACTAGCCTATGGTAGGAGTTTAAGATATACATTTTTTTTCTAATATGTATCTATGTTTTTCCGTGTAGTGTAAGACCGTGTATATCTATTCTCTCTAAACTTTATCAGTTACGAGTTTCATGTACTAAGCTGCCTTTTTTATTTATGTTTTTCCGATACGAAACAAGAAATAAAATAAAATAAAACGAAACCTGTGAAAGCCGGTTTTGGTAGACTGCTCAAAGGAAGTTCCTGAAACAACAGGAGCTAACATCCATGAGGATTCATTGTAGAATCTAATCTCAAAATCTGATTCAGATTTTATCACTCTATACTTTGGTAACTCAATAGCATGCACTAATTTGCCACAATAGTAACACATTACTATAGACAAGTAGTAAAACAAGAACACAAGTTTTGTTTCCATCTTATGATATTGCCACATTTCTCAACTATGAGCATTCTATATATTCTACCTTAACTATTAAATAGGCTCAGAAAATAAGTGGGGTTTTTGCATCTAGTCTCCCAAACTCTATCCTATACCAATCATATTATGCCATGTCAGTTAAAAAAAATTAAATATTTATAACTTTATCAGTTTTACTTTATTGTGATTGGTCATGGACATGGTTGGAGACAACAGATCTCCACCGGTTTTTGTCACTAACCACATTATTTGCTCAATGTCTCAACAAATGATTCAATAAGTATAATTACATTTTTTTAATGTATTTTTTTATTCAGGATTATTGTGAGATACTTTTGATGCATAATGATTTCAGTATACTTTTAACCTATCATGTTTAGCCACCCCAATTATGCCAAGTGTGAAGGGATTTGTGTAACACTCCCGTCATCTTTGTTTTAGGGTTAGTTTAGGAGTTGGATTTTTGGAAGGGAAGGAAGAGAAAGGGAAGGAAGGGAAATGGAAGGCTTGAGAGCTATAAAATACACTTGTGAGAAAACTTCCAAGCCTTCCATTTCCCTTCATCCCCCTCTAAAATCCAACTCCCAAATTAACTCATAAGATACTTCTTACTAAATATAAAAAAACGGTTTGATGTTCAAGACTCTCGTCTCGAGAAGGTAGATGCATACATGCAGTCTTATCTCTGCAAATGATGAAGATGTTGTTTTCAGGATTTGAACTCATGACCCATGATTACTAAGCAACAATTTTATCATTGTCTCAAGCTCACTCTCTTCTAATTAAACTGTATATATCAATAAATTAGTTATTTTTCTTGATTTTTTTAAAATATTATAAGATTACAATCTCACCCTCATTTAATATTGCCTATTATTTCATAGTATTAATGACAACAATAAAAGAAGTTGAGATAATCAAAGCTTTTAGCACGAACAAGTAAGAAAAAATTATAAATGATCCATATTAAATATAAAATATCTTATAAAAATAACCATCAAACATTCTAAATGATGCCTTATAATAAGGACTAGTAAGTAACTAATTGAAGACCAATTTGTTTTGTTCGAAGAACCAAATCACACTTCAATGACTATTACCCTATATATCAAAAGGACTAACTTGAAAATAACTTTTAAACTTATAAGCAAATTTTACCATTTTCTTCAACAAAAAAATTAACTTCTTCTTGATGTGAATGGAAGTTTCATAAAATTTTTTACCCAAGCCAATGAGAAAACTCTATTCATTTAAAAAGAAAAATTATAAAAACAGAAGTTAATATTTTAATATTATTTCGTGAACTTTGATTGGTTCGAAACATGAAGACATAAAAATTATGGGACAGATGATGATTATCCTATTGATGTAGCCTAACCATTGGAACTTTACATAAACACAAGAATTAAGATTAGGAGATTTTCAAGATTATATACACAAAGTGATTTTATTCCTCTATTTGATTATGTTGTCTCCCACTTACACCTATAAATGGTTTCCTAGTTAAGCATCAACACCAAATATAGTAACTCCATTAGCATTCATCGTACCAACAGAAAAGCATACAATGAATCATAAGTGGGATAGTACCTATGATTTAGAGTATTTTATTGATGTCACTTTGAGTTTTCTATATTATCTTCCCAAGCTAAAGACAATATAATTTTGACATGTCAAAAATCCAATAACACTAAACCCATTGTTGTGGAATTAATAAATTCGATCAAATTCTTAAGTGCTCTTGGTATGTTCTAAAAAGATATATAATATAGGTTGTTGATACTAGAACTTTGAGGGTACGCAGGAAAACTTAACCTAAAATGATTATTTATTAGTTGTAAGAGTCTCGTGATTTAAGTATTATATTGAGTTTATTATACTATTCAAAGTTGGATTTCTAATATTGTTATCTCTTTAAGGGCCGAC
This sequence comes from Lupinus angustifolius, assembly GCF_001865875.1. Classification (NCBI taxonomy): domain Eukaryota; kingdom Viridiplantae; phylum Streptophyta; class Magnoliopsida; order Fabales; family Fabaceae; genus Lupinus; species Lupinus angustifolius. Next base: position 275,307 of record NC_032012.1, read on the forward strand.
ATCCACATTTTCACATTGATTCAGTGGTAGTTCTTCCTTTTTTGATGGTTTCATTAACCTATTAGTATTTGATAATGTATCTTAAGCAAGAACCCGGGTTCGAGTCTTGTGGATGGAAAAAATGTCTGTTGGGAGAGTTAGCCTCACTTACCTGTGGATGTGCCCGGCTCGGACAGGATTGCCTCCAGTGCGAGGATACCTATGGAAACCAAAAAAAAAATTAAAACGGGTCCATTTTGGTGGAAACCGTAGAACACACTAGTTTTGGCTAAACCGGTGGGTCAATGCAAATTTTTAATTAAAAATAGGTGTGCTAAATGAGGTGGTTTTGCTTTAAAAATTATATATAGAGTATGGATATAATAATAATTCGGTTTAGTTTAATTTTTTGGGTACTTCAAAAACCAAACCGAATAAAATGGATGGTTCGACTTAATTTATGTTGATTTTGATCTTCGAAACTAAACTAACTATCAATAGTTTGGTTCAGTTCATCGATTCTCTTTTTAGTGTTAAACCATGTGTTTGTAGGTTTAAAATTGTGTTATTCTTCATTGAACCAAACCAATTACAAACAATTTCTGGAAAAATTAATCGAACGAAACTAAGGAATCGAATCACATTTTTATGTTTAGTTTGATTCAGTTCTATTGGTCTCGTGATTCAATTTGGAATTAGGTACATCCATAATTAATATATATATATATATATATATATATATATATATATAATGTAAGTGAAAAACAATGAAAAGTTTGGAATTGTTGCAATTATAGGGAATTATAGGGGAGAATAAATGTGAAATATGGATTATAAATTTAAATATTTACCTTTATTTTATAAGTAAAGGATTCAATAAAAAGGTACGATGAGTTTCAAGCCAAATATAGAGACAACACAATCAAAAGTGATTACTACTATAAGAATGTTTAATACAAGAACAAAGGTATATACACCGTACCACTAAGCAAAAATATATAAGTTTGGACTATACTAAAACAGAAATAAGCCCAAGATCTAATATAAATAATCTATAATTTTAACATAACTAACATCCTTTGTAGAAAAGATTGCTTCACATCTTAGAAGCCAAATCGACCACATCAAAGCAAATTATAACATTTTCCACGACTTTGTAACTTTTGTTGATTTACAAAACGAGTCATGCAACACTAACAATTCAGAAAGAGTGTTAGGTAAATGAAGATGAAACTGAAACCAAGAGTAAAAACATTTTCAAATGGATAAGGCAAAAACACAAGACAATATAAAGTGATCAACTGACTCAATTTGATCCTTGCAAAAATACGCTTTGAATCTTCTCTATTGACAATGTTCCTTATTTAGAGTTCATCCTTTGTGGCCAATCTTCCCATCAAAGCTTCTCAAATAAAACATCAAACCTTTGATGGAGCACATTTTATCCAGCACTTTTTGAGAAAATTACCTATATTAGCTTGATATGTTTCCAATTGAGCCAAATAAGCTAATTTAACAGTGTAAGTCCCAAAAGCATCGTATCCTCACCTCCATTGTCAATGGTGTCTCTTCTGCAAAGATGATGATTGATTCATGAGAGCAACATGTTATACTCGAATGTGACTACCTTGAGGCTGTCTATATCATTTTTCATGGAATTTCGGTTCGCATGCATCTACTTTCCTGTGTTGTCAACAAAATCAGGGTTTCTTGCATAGAGTTGGATGGTCCAAGTTCGGTTTATTTACAAATAAGGAAGTATGCTGCCAAATTTTATGGCCAAACTCGATACGGGAGGTTCTAATCACATCAAAATTTGGAATGCAGTTCTTGAAGATATACATAATATTATGAATCTGGACATTTCTTTTATCTAATCTTTTATTTCTTCCAATGTACCAAAAAAATATCAAAAAAATTGTTTGTTAATAAACAAATTAAAAGACAAAAATATCTAAATAATGCATGCTATGAAAATAAGGTTTACCCTTACTATTATTTGTTTTCGAACATGGAGAAGTTGAAATGACACCTCAAAAGCCCCAAAGTCAAAGTCAAGGTTATGATTCAAAATGTTAACTCTTGTAAGTGTTGGTATATATCTTTCCCAATCTAACACCTTTTGTCGATCTCCACCATCTTGAAGAGTTTTATGTAAGGGGCATTGTTGCACCCATTCACATGTTAGGTGATGGTTGAAGTTGTTGGATTTGAGTACAACCGAGAACATCCAGCCATTAGGGAGTTTCGTTGTTACGGGTTATGGGAAGAATAGAAAAAGTGGAGAGTCGCAAATGAAACACCACATCTTGAACCAAAACTTTCAGACAATAGTTTCATGAGCATTTTCCACTTATAAACATTTTCACTCATCTACATAATTAATCATCATTATTTGTCTAGGAAACTAGGGACAAAAAAACATTCTAATTCAAACCATGTATATATGTTGGAATCATGAAGATTTAGATGATTAATTAGAGAAAGAATGGGCCATGCAATGATGCTAGCATGCAATGCATCATAAGTGAAGAAATGGGGAACCAAACATTCTTTTCCTACAATTCCACTCTCCCAAATAATGGTTTATGCAATCACTCTAATTTGGACCCATTACATGCACTTTCATGAATTTTCTAAGGTGAGTTGGTGTATTGAAAAAGACTCACATTATGATTAACTCGTTATTTAATTAGCTTGAAATATGGACTTAGATGCTCAAATATTTCTTGCATGTCATTATTTTACCACTTTCAACAAGAAAAACTAAAGACCTAATTATAATCATAATCTTGACGGCTAAGTTAAGGATTGAATAAAACGTTAGTTTGAAATATACTCCTATGTGCCATATTCAAAAATCTTATTCTTTAACCTATATTATTTTATTTTCTTAACCTGTATTTGGACACAAAGGAGAATAGTGTTTTGTTAAATATAAAATTGGTGTTAATCGTTTACGAGAATAAAGTATATCCTCGTATCAGAAGATAACTTATATCCTCTTAAGTTTACTCATTATTTGATATGTATTTTATTTTATTTTTCATTCTAAAAGTTTTCATTTTAAAATATATATCAAACAATGAGTGAATTTAATCATATAAGTTATCTCTTAATGAGATACTATATTTTCATTGTTTATATAACATGTTAAACTTGTTCCAATGTTGTTTTCCACTTCACATCATGTATTATGGATCACTCCTTTACTTATTCGTTTTAATTACTTTATTGGTTCATAATAACCATAAGAATAAAGTGAATTGATGTTGGTCAATGTTGTTTCCAAGCAACACAAGTCAAGAGTCATCAATTATAGAATTCTCTAACCCTTCACTTATCTAATTCTTCTATGGTTTGAACCCGAACAACCAATTGGGATAACAAACTCTTTCACTTAAGAGTTTGTTTACGAGTTGGTTCTAAAAAAATAGATATAGAAAAAATAGTAAATCATAAAATATATTAGTAAGATATTTTTAACGTTTTCCTTTCATTTTCATTTTCCTCCATTCTAAAACACAACTCATTAGACAATTTCCTGATCATGAATGTTGAGAAGTGGGGTCTGGTAGTGTTGAATATTTCAAAGTTGATGCATGAGTTGAACAAAGATGAGACTCCAAGTCTTTTTAGTTTCCCACATGTATTTTTATACTTGAGGCAATTTTGTCCAAGCCGGGAACATCCACAGGTATGTGAGACTAACTCTCCCAGCAGATATTTTTTTCATCTACAAGATTCAAAACCGAGACCTTACTTAAGGAGAATCAAACATATACCACTTGAACCAATACCCGTCAGTAGATGAGACTCTAAGTAAACCAATTTAAATTGAGGTGGTGCATAAGCTATGACCCTAGTTACAAAGTTCTCTATGATTTTGGTGGTTGCTCCAAATTTGGATTGACCACAATATCCACATGAGGTTGCCCTATCATTGCACAATCTTTTTAAATTTGAAATTAATATATAAATCCTCCTCTTTAAGATTTTAAAATTTAGAATGATTTTATGATCATTTTAATTTTTTTTATAAGATGGTTCGGATATATTCCTGCAAAATATTATTCTAGTGGTAGGGAACTTTTTTCTTAAGTCATATGTATCTTTTTTTCAAAAGTATTTTTATTTGATTTATAAAAATATACAATTTAGTAGAGCAAACTTTCAGAACTAGGATGTTTTCCACAAATAAAACATATATCACTCGAATTAGTGGCCCGTTACGGCCTAGTGCATGAAACTCTCACTTAAAATGGTAAGTATTCCTCCATTTGACTTATATTATTTGGCCTCCAAATTAATTTCCTGATATTAGATTAAGGGTTGTTCAGTGCACGAGACTCTCATTTAATGGATTTGAGGAGAGTAGATGTACACAATCTTATACCCGTAAGCCGAGAGGCTACTTCCAAAATCTAATACTGTGACCTCATGGTCGCTAAGCAACAACTTTACCATTGCATCAAGCTCCGCCTCTAAACTTAGTTTATGATACATATTAGAGTCACAAAAGTAAAATAAAAAATGGCCATACTATATGGTAGATTAGCATGTATAAATACTTAAAAGTCTTCATCACCTAGTGGTTGGAACTTAAAGTTATCACTAAATATAATAGAAGGTTCAACTTTTTCTGTGCACCCAATGCAATGAAATGGTGAAAGAGTAATTTATTTTGTTAGAAAACTCAGTTATCTTTGTTGAATGGATTTGGTGAGAGTTGTGTTTTCATGTACAAAACCAAAATCTAGGACTTCACATTTTTGTTTTGTTGTTGAAACAAAAATACAACACAAATGTGAAAAAATCATTTCATTCCTTCTACATTTTCTTCTTGTTGCTTCTTTTGTTTCTCCTATTTATTCTCTAGAGTTTTCAGCCAATCAAAGTTTTCTGCCAGAGGAAGAGGTTCATAAGTTGAAAATTGTAAGAACTCATCTTCACAAGATCAATAAGCCTTCTGTTAAGACAATTCATGTATGTGAAAAGCTAAAATTAAGTGCTTTTTTTTACATGTTACTTCTTTTGTTTTGGACCATAATATTATGTGTGAGTTTGTGTTGTGTTCCTTTTTTTTTTTTGCAGAGTCCTCATGGTGATATAATAGATTGTGTTTTGTCTCATCAACAAGTAGCTTTTGATCATCCTCTATTGAAAGACCAAAAACCATTGGTAGTTTTATTCAGCATCGTTATTGTACACCACATCGAGACATTTTTTGTGACAACTTTGTCTTATAAACCTGAAAGATGTCACGAAAGTATGGCGCTGTGGTGTACAAGAAACATTTTCGAATGTTATTTTATTGTTTTATGAAACTCGGAATGACATTATTTTTTGTATTTATTATACAGGATCCTCCAGAAAAACCGAAAGGTCATAACAAAATGGGTGTGATGAGTGAGAATTTTCAAATGTGGAGCTTATATGGAGAATCATGCCCAGAAGGAACAATTCCAATAAGAAGAACAATAGAGGAAGACATTTTAAGAGCTAGTTCTGTTAATGGATTTGGAAGAAAATTATCAAGTAGTGTAAGAAGGGATACAAGTAGCAATGGACATGAGGTATGTACTTCAAAATTCTCAAGTTTTATTACCACAAAAATATGATATTGAAGTGTGAAATCCGAACGGCTGTTGTCTCAGATTCTATCTCATACGATGTCTCACTCCAATGATACTGAAGCAAAAATAATAGTAATGAGGATGGTTTAAATTCTTTTAATTGACATTACATATATTTTCGTTGGCACTACAGCGTATGAGACACGATCTGGGACAACAAATATTTATTGGCGCACTCCAACTATATTTATCTTACATAGAAATAGGAGCACATATTCTCTTCCAAACTTTGTACCACTCTATATATCTTATGTTTCTCATTAGTTAGAAAATATAAAATTAATATATATTTATTTTATGTTTTACTTATCTGATAAAGGAGAAACAAATCATACATAGAGTGGTACAAAGTTTCGGAGTTTCGATAGTAACTTAACAAACATAATCCAACTTCATTCTTAAATCTCTTATTTGATTATACAGCATGCAGTAGGGTATGTGAGTGGTGATGAGTATTATGGAGCAAAGGCAAGTATAAATGTTTGGGCACCAATTGTGGAAAATCAATATGAGTTCAGTTTGTCACAAATGTGGGTTATCTCTGGTTCATTTGGAGAAGATCTCAACACTATTGAAGCTGGTTGGCAGGCATGTTACTTTCATTAATTACTTCCATCTTCATTTACTTCGAGTTCGGATACTCTCTCAGGTATCGGAGAAGCAAGTACTGAAAAACACAACATAAAAAATAGAAGAATGTGACACTTTTATTACTTAGATATAATGGTATGACACTTTTAATACTTATTGATGTAAATGTAAAATCAACAACTTTTCGATATGGGAGAGGATCCTGAGTTATTTACTTCATGCCATTTTTATCTTTTGAATTAATGGTATGTTTTCTTACAAATTTTCAGTCAAACCAATGATCAATGTTTTACAAATAACATATTTCAAGTTCTTAAGGTGTTTGTTAATACCAACTAGGAATTTATAAGTTAGTCAAACTAGCTTATTTGATCAAAAATAGGTTAATTAATTATTTGTATTTTATATCTATCAATAAGTTTATCAAACACTTTCAATATAGCAACTTTCAACTATTAATTTATAAGTTTTTCACATAATTATTAGTTAGTCATTTCCAACAAAATATAACAAATTTTGTAAAATGTGATATAGTATATAAAGTATCTCTAATTTTTATAATCTTTCAAATGTTATTTAAATTCTTCTTGTTTGGTTATGCATTCAAAAGGGGTAGTTAACATGTCCAACTACCAACCTCTCATTTTGATCAATGTATTTAATTTTGTATTTTAGCCAATGAAGCTAATTTCTTATAATATTTATGCAGGTCAGCCCTGAACTTTATGGGGATACCTACCCTAGATTCTTTACTTATTGGACTGTAAGTAAATTTATCAGAAAAAATATATGTACCGTCAGTATAAATTTTTTACATCGTTACTGCTTCATACTCAATTAAAAATTAATTATTATTGACTTTTAAATATAATCGAAAAAATATAAATTAATAATAAATATTATATTGATTATGTATAAATCTTTATAATTGCATATCATATTCTAAATTTATTCAAGGAAATGATGTGGTGGAAAAGTATACTATTTTTTGTTAGCTTTGCTTCAAGTATAAGATAGGTAGTAATTATAAAAGGTGCATGGAAAAGTAAAATAATTGTTATTATTATTCATTATTATTTTCAGAGTGATGCTTATCAAGAAACTGGGTGTTATAATTTACTTTGCTCTGGATTTGTTCAAACTAACAATAAAATTGCAATTGGTGCTGCAATATCTCCAACTTCTTCATATGATGGTGGCCAATTTGATATTAGTTTACTCATTTGGAAGGTAATTTTATGCTCAAATTAAAGTATATATAACCTTAGAAAATTATGAAATTTTGGTAGATATATATATTACTCTATGTTTTTGTTGTTCTTTTGTTTTCTTCTTTTCTAAAGTTTTATTATTTCTGTTAAATGGGTATATGCATATTTTATTGTTGATGTCGATAGTTTAGTTTTGTCACACGTGTCATGTAAAACAAATTAAGGGTTTCTTTTTGTTTGAGTAGGGTACATATCTGATGTCTCACAGTTTGTGCTACTCTATGTGTCATGGGTTTGTGATTGGTCAGAAAAATATATTTAAGTTAAAATTTAATTATTAAGTATTTTTCTAACCAAGCACAAACTTATGATACATGGAGTGACACAAAATGTGGGACAGCAAATGTGCTCGTGTGTGAGAATGAATACTATAAAAAAGATCAGCTTATGGGTCCCATTCTAAAGGATAAAAAAATGATTATGATTATATATAAGTCAGTTTGTAAGATGGGTTAGTTTTAGATAAGAATGAAGTAAAAAAAGAATATACATGAGTAATGAAATATACTTGTGAAATGATTTTGAACTCTTTCATTTCTCTTATTTATTTTCAATAACTCAATTCGGAAATGGATCCTCATACCTAAATAATCAAAATCTTGAAAGTTTTCATTGGCATAGAATTTGTCAATATCTTTAGAAAAATGAGATTATATGTTCTTCTTTTAAAAAAAGTGTTTTTAAAGTAAGTTCTTCTTTTAAAAAATAGTGCTTTAGAAAAATGAGAAAATAAAAGTACATTTATTCTTAAATTAATTAGTTAGTCAACATCAAGATATATTTCATCTAATAAAAAATCAGAATGATAATGTTGCTATAAAATTTTAACTTTATAATTAAAAAAATTTTAAATGTAAAAATTGACATAAAATCAAAGTTATGGACTTATGGTGCACAAAATAGGAGACTATCTTATTCACTTTAATACTTTGGAACATTATACGCATGCATAAAATTTTATGCTTTACTTTCAAGATTCTATTCCTTTTTTCCAACTAAAGAGCTTCTGATTCTGAGCTTCTTACTTTTATTAACAAAATCCCAAAATTTTACATATTTCATTAATCACTTTTCTTGTTCTTGCTACTCTTTTTGACCCATTTCATAATCACTTTTCTTGTTCTTGCTACTCTTTTTGACCCATTTCACTCTCACTACTTCTCATGCATGTTTGCTCACACGTTACTCTTAATGATTATGTCTTTATACTTGAGTAGCTTTTGCTTTGTAAAAAAAAAAAAAATATCTCGAGAGCGACACATGTTGGAAGAGGCAGTCATGAATCTTGAAAGAGATTAGTTCCTTACCATAATGTGATGAAATACCATTGGTAGTACCAAAAAACAAAAGAATATCATTGCTGAGATAGAGATTATATGTTCTCATTCTTGTTCTTCTTTGTTGTTTTTTCGGAAGAAATTGTATTACTTAATTAAAAAGAAAAATCCTAAAAATATGAAATAACAATTTATATTACTTGAAAAAAGATGATTGGCTAAAAACATAGAGACATACTTATTTTAAGATAGAAGATCTAACTCGTCCTATAGAGTCTAGTATTTGGCAAAGATGCCGACATGTGACACGATCTTTTTAGGGTCTAGATTATTAATTATTTTTTAATTAAATAAATGTAAAACATATTAAAAAATTTCTTCCATCTGATTTCAGTATCAGAGAGGATCTTAATTCGCAATTTAAAAGTTTCATTTTTTGTAGGATCCAAAGCATGGGAATTGGTGGCTAGAATTTGGATCAGGAATCCTAGTTGGGTATTGGCCATCATTTTTGTTCACACACTTAGGAGATCATGCAAGCATGGTTCAATTTGGTGGAGAAATAGTGAATTCAAATTCATTAGGGTTTCACACTTCTACACAAATGGGTAGTGGACATTTTTCTGAAGAAGGTTTTGCAAAAGCTTCATATTTTAGAAATATGCAAGTTGTTGATTGGGATAATAACTTAATTTCTTTGCCAAATCTCAAGGTTCTAGCAGATTATCCAAATTGCTATGATATTCAACAAGGGGTTAATAATGTTTGGGGCAATTATATTTACTATGGTGGACCTGGAAAAAATGTAAAGTGTCCCTAATGGAAATATATTAACATATACATAGTTATACATAGAGATTTATCTTTTTTTCTTTTTTACATTTTTGGGTATGGGTTATGAGTTTTCCTTGTGAACCTCATTTATTGAGTTTAATATTTGGTTCTTTCATTCTTATATTTAAATTGAAGGTGATATATTTTTTTATATTTACTATCTTGATGAAAAATAGCAAGAAAAATAGCTTAAGGGTAAAATGATATATATGTCATGATTATTTAATGTGTTGAGATTTTTTTTGTACTTTAACTAATGAAATTAGATATACTCAATTTCGAGCCTTACCCAAATAATAAATATATTATCTTTCTTGCTACTCTTCCCACTTCCAAATTTTACAAATATTGGGTTATTGTCATGTTATTTCCAAGCATGATGATTTTAATTAGACTAATAATTGAATTGTTCAATAATCTAAAGATGAGTGATATAGTATCACACACTCTCTTACACTCTTGAAATTATCTTTTTTCAACTTTGGTGATATGAACTCATCTTAGCCTTTTAACCTCTTCATTTTAAGATATTTAAAATTAGTTTTTTTTTATTTCTTTTCAAGAAAAACAAGCTTCCCTTGTTATCATCTATCATTGTTTTTAGAGTTGGCGTTATACCGAACTAACTTGAGATTTATTCGAAACTTATTCATTATTTAGTTCGATAAACTTTATTCATGATCTAAATGAAACGAATTTTAACTAAAAATTAATATCGTTAAATAAATGAGTTAAACTTGAGCCAAATAGAGTTAAATTCATTAGGATCTCAATTATACATGTGCATATATATATATGGGGACTACATATGTTGTCTCAAAATGCTTACTACTTTATGTGCCACTTAGTATGATTGATTGGGAAAAATATATTTAAGTTAAAAATTTAACAGTTTAGTATTTTTTTTCGCCAATCACAGCAAGTGACATGGAATGACACACTTTATAGAACAGTATATATATATATATATGTAGAAAATATAAATATGTACATATTATTACCCCCAAAAAATAATCTTTGATGAACTGAACCAATCGAGTTAATAGTTGAACTAAACAATTCATGAACTCTTCACGAACCAAACCAAATTACGCTTAATAGTCGAATCGAATAGTTCACAAACTTCAATTTTCTGAGTTCGAGCTGGAAACATGACTCATTTCGAAATCGAGTCAAATTTCGATCCAAGCAAATTCTTATCGACCTGAAAATTGAACTCGATTCGGCTCACAATCCTAATCACTTACACTTCTCTCATACCTACTATCTTCTTACCAAGTTATATGGGTAAAAATCTTTCAACATGGGTACCCACTAAGCTTACTCAGTTTGAGTTAGTTCCCTCAATTCTTATAATAGACAACTTAATTAAATTAATGCAATTTTCTACTAATATTAATTAAACTTCTCTGTTTTAGAGGGAGTTGAATTTATTTCTTAACATGTAATCTCAATCTATATAAAAAGAAAGCACAGAAATTTATTTCTAATGTGAATATGCTCCAATCTATATAAAAAGAACACAATAATATTTCCCATTAGAATTTGAGTGCTCCCATGTGAATATGTCCAACTTTATACTTATTCTCCATTATTTACATTCTATCTTTTTCTTAAAGGTTTATGTTATTATAGCACTTGCTATCATTGATGCAATGTATATTGTGATCCTTATCATTACTTATATTTAAATTTATTTTGGATTAATATTGTATTGATTATAGTTTTCTTCCATTGGTAAATTACAATTATTTAATATCCAATTCATTTATTCAATTCTATTCATTTGAAATATAGATTTTTTTCTTGCTCTTGATTTCTAATACCTTTTTTGAGGAAAAAAGAATAACATTTAGAATTTAATATAAAATGTTTTTTTCATACATCCTAAATTAAAGTGCAATACTAATACACAGTTTATAAAGAAAAGAATAATATAAAAAGATATTCTCTATCTAAGTTTCTTTTATTTATTTATGTCTATATTTTTTGTACTACTAGGATATTTCTTCACCCAACGGAGAATTAATTAATTCATTTTGTAGTGTGGGACTGTCTCACTTAATAAGCGTCGTTCACATGAATTGAACTCTTAACTTTTTGGTCATCTTGAGAATTTAGTAGGGTCTTACATCACTAGATCAACTTCTTGTTGATAATAATGTTTATATTTGAATGGATTTGAGTTTCATAATTGTGTTTTTAATATTCATACCTCAATAAAAAAATTAAAAAAAATAGCATTTTTTTTTATGTTTTTTATTTTCATCTCCACCATTTTTTTAATGTTCACCATTTATCTTCACAAATCATTCCCTCTCATCGTCATACTTCATCATCCTCCATAACACTAAAACCTTAAATAATAAATAAAAGAGTAAATTATGTTAGAATTTAATTTCTAGCAAATTAAACTATCATTATCTGAGAATTAGTGAAATTGTAAAAAGCATCTGTCATTTTTTATACATACACAAATAACTCATAATTTATATAAATATAATATACTAAGAAACCTTATAAATGAGTGTCATGTTTTAAACATTAGGAATAGTGAATATAATTAAATTAAACTACAGAAAGTATCAGTGTAATTTATTCTAAAACAAATTATGTAAAAACTAAACTATCATCAACAGTATTTATTTTGTCTTGCACCTTACCTTCCTAAAGTAAAATTGACATAGAAAACAGAGTATTTAATTCTTCTTAGTTTTTATTTTAACAGACATTTTATCCAACATAAGGTCACATGTAGGAGAAAAAAATCCCCTCATGTATGTGTCTTCAAAGGAAAAAAGAAAAAGAAATTGTGACCTAAAGGTCAAACATATGCATCAAATACCAAGGAACTTTGGTTTAAGTGGTACATGTTTGATTCTTCTTAAGCAAGAACCCGGTTCGAGTCTTGTGGATGGAAAAAATGTCCATTGGGAGAGTTAGCCCCACATACCTGTGGATGTTCCCGACTCGGACAAGATTGCCTCAGTGCGAGGATACATGTGGGAAACAAAAAAAATCATATGCATCAAATAAATTCTGAACATAAACATAGTTGGAGCAATATATATAACCAATATCATATTAAAAAATCAAAAATACATTTTGGTACAACAAAAAATAATAAGATTTCAGATATTGAGAAGTGGTTTGGATGAGGAGTTTGAGAAGTTGAGATGAGGAAGAAAAAAATAACATTGAAATAGGAGAGAAGGAAAATGAGTTTTTTTTTTTTGTAAAAATGATAATTAATCTTTTTACACTTAAAGTCAATTATGAATTTCAAATGATGAATTATAAATCTCAACCCTTTCAATAATTTTGAAAAGGGGAAGGGCAAAGATGCTATGAATGCATTTGCACACCATAGCAAACCATTACATGTCAACTTTGTAAATAATTAAAAACAAAAAATAGATAAAACGAAATTAAATAAAGAAATTCAAGACAGAAAATTATAAAAAAAATGTTTTTATATTATACAAAGTTGAACAAATAACATTAATTCACAATTTTTTATATCAGCAATTATTAAACTAGTCAAGGTGCTATGGTAATATCAAAACCCTTTCAATAATTTTATCAAGACAAACATTTATATATTACTATGTAAAAGATATAGTCTGGAATGTGAACCTAAACTCCCAAGGTTAATGCTCATGTAGAGTTTTAACCAGCAGCTAAACTTACAAAGTTGAAAACTTTATGCCCCAATAAATTATACAATTTCCCTCCTATTTAATATCCATAGTTCCATACATCTCTATATAATATTTTATTAAAAAATTGCACTGGGTATGCTCTAGTATTTCAGAGATAAAAAGAAATGAGAGTAATTGTATACAACAATATATGTGATTTTGTCATCTAATAAAAAGTTCATATCCAACAAGCTAGCTATGCATCAAAATTGTAAAACCAGTGACATGGTAGAAGTATTGCATTAATTAGCTTTCTCTCAACCTTCCCTGAACATTTCCATATTTTACCTCGGGTTCGTTTCCGAGTTGACTTTTGAAGGGAAATGAAGGGAAAGACTTATATCTTTGGTAATCAAGTGTATGTTTTCAGAAGTAAAACTGATATGAACACACCTTTAGATCGCTGAAGATTTGTGCTTATGTTAGATTCCTCATGTCATGATTGCATGCATTTTCCTTTGTGCATCCATGCGCAACAATAATCAAATAATATGCTTCAATGGTCTACACAAGACTTTAAATTGTGATTGTGTTTACTGCAATTGCGAACTATTACATGAAAATAATACCGATGCGGCTACAATTGCAAAAACTACCAAAATCATTTGTTGCAGCCACAATTATGGCTGTGAACCCAGATTTAATACTTTGGGTCTACAATATGTGCCACATCGAAAAGGTTTAAATTGAAATACCAGATTTTATTACCGATGCAAAATGAGTAGAAAGACCACAGCATCTAAATTTCACAGCAACCAAAACATCCAAGTATAAAAGCATCATGAATCACTCCACAGAGATAGCCTCAAGCAACTTCTTGGTGGCTTCATTGACGTTCACATTCTCCATCTTTAATCGCCGCTGCATTGCAGAACTGGTCCTACCAGCAGCTGCGTAAGTTCTGATCAAAGATTCGAAGACCTCTGCTCCTGGAGAATCCACAGACTTCTTCAAGATCTCTACAAATTGTTCTGCACCATCAACATCCTTCTCTTGCTCAAAATGCCTCATCACAATACCGATGGTCTCTGACGATGGAACATACTTCTTACCATTTCCTCTACCAACTGATATTGCTTTTTCTATAAAATCCACTGCCGACTTAAACTCGCCTTTTTGCAAATGGTAATCCGAAAAGATCTCCAAGGTTTTAGCATTAGGCTTGGCCCCCCTTCTGCGAGCACGCTCCTTGAGCTCCTCAGCCTTCTCTAGCATATCTAATTTTGTATATGCTCTTATTAAAACATTTGCAACTCGAATGTCATAAGTGGGGCAGCTACATTCCCATTCTCGGAAACACTTTTCTGCTCCGGGCAGATCTTTCAAGTTAACCAACACCTGAACCATGTTCAGATAGCTTACGTTTGCAGTTTTAGGAAATGCCAGCCTAAGAGAACGCCAGACCCTATAAACTTCATGTATGTTACCCGTTCGTCCATACAATGTAATTAGAAACTGGTAAGCAGAAAGATCTTTGCGGGCATTTATCTTTTCTAATTCCTTGAGTGCCGCTTCTGCCTTCTCAAACTGGCCAGCATCGATAAAAATAGATGCTAAGTTGCTATATGTTGTCCAATCTCCAGTGACTTGACCATCTCTCTTCATCTCAGCAATAACCCTTTCAACACCCGAAATATCATTAACTGCAGCCAGAGCTCTCATCCAGACATTATATGTGTAAGAATCCAGCACGACATTGCTAGCCTTCATTTCTTGTATCATGGATTGAATCTTTTCTGGTTGTCCTTCTTTGGTATAGAGAGTCATAAGGCTATTGTATGGCATGGAAGTTAAAGGAAGGTCAAGCTCCTTCATCTTTTCCATCACACCTTCAGCTTTTATAGCATTCAATTCTTTGCAGTAACAGTTGAGAAGGGCACCATAAGATAGATGATTTTTTGCTGATTCTGGGAGATTAACAAAATAATTTTCAGCAGCAGCAATACCACGAGCTTTTGCAAGCAGATCAAGATGTATAGCCTGGTCACTGACTGTCTTAATCATGTTCCTCTTCGCCATGGTTTCAGATAGCTGTAACACAAAAGGAACAGAACATTTTCTATAAATGAAAAAGAAAAAGTATGCTAACTGATGTTTAAAATTTAAATTTAGAGCTTACACGGTTTTCCTTTTCAGATTTGTACACTTAATCAACAACATGTTATGGAATTCAAATCACAAATAATACAACTCATAACTAAATTTCGAAAGAATTAATACAGTGAAATTTCTATTTTTTATTTTTATTAGGATACTATCATTTTCCTTAAAAATATAATGAAAAGTTTGAGTCCTTTGTTTATGTGCATTGTGTGCTTACATGTAAGTAATTACACTGCCACTCCTTTTGAAGCATGTTTCACAATCAGCAAAACTGCCTTTGGTGCTTCCACGTTCATAAGTGATGATAACTTCAACATTATAATTATTCAAAATCCAAAGATAATAACGAACTACATTAATATCAGGATATTCAGAACTATTCCTTTTACTCAATCTCACTTCCAAGACATATAAACTAGTCAGAAGATTAAAATTAACACTTGGAAATCGCATTCAAAATGTCACTTGCACCCCATCATATCTTAATATAACAAAGGGAAATTGCACTTAGTACCCTTGAGGTTTGTCAGAACGATACATGCAACCCTCTACTTCAAAAAAAAAATTGACACTGACCTCAATTTCGGTTTTTGAGTTGCATTGACACTCATTCTCCCCTCCACTCCCTTAAAAAGTAAGGGAAATTGTAGCATGTGCATTAAGAAGAAAGGGGACTGAGAAGACGAAACCAGAATCTTGTTAATTCTAAGCAGATTTTTCATCACATGGAATGTGAATGCAACACAAAATTCAAAATCGAGGAGGCCAGTCTCATTTTTTTCACAACTAAAGGGACATAGCATGTCATTACGATGAACTTCGGAGGCATTCGAGTGCAATTTCCCTTAATAACAATAGTAAAAATTACACCTCCCCTCATTTAAATTAATCACACTCGGAACGTACAAGTAAATGATAACAAAAGTTACACTGATCTCCGATTCTTCGCTAATAGAGGCGTAATTTCGATCACTCAGTCTAACGATAAATGCATATCAAGAGTAGCATATAACATTTGAAAGCACAATCAAGCAAAATATAAGGGACACATTGTAATTTCACCTAATAATATTTCCTACAGCATAACAGATCCAAATCCAAAAAATATTGAATTATCACTAACAAACTATGTTCCTAAACATTACAAAATCGATAAAAACTATAAATTAATTACTTTAATCAATTAAAATTGAAAAAATAAAAAAAATACAAAATTGAAAAAACCTTAAGAGCAGGGTTATAGAGATTGCGATGACGAAGCTTCTTAATAGTATCACCAACTTCCCATTTGTAAACAAGTTTTCGACTCTTGATGAATTGATTCAATTGTTGTCGAACACTGAGATCAGAAGAACCTTCCTTAAACAATTTCAAATACAATGCTTCTTCCAAATACTTCTTCGAGCGTTTCACTACACTCTTGGTGCGACCGTATTGGTTCATCACTGACATTGTTGCAGATTCGGAATTGCAGAGATTGGAAATGAACACAGTGGAAGAGTTCAAACCCTAAAACCCTAATGGTGGTGAAGAAGAAAGGATTGGGCTGATAGAGAGAAAATGGGCTCGGATGGGCTTCCGGCCCAACAAAAGTAAAGTTGATAATCAAACAAGGATTTGAGTTTCTGAGCCGATCTTCTATCCCGCAAAGGTGTATCACTGTTTATCATTGGTTGAAAAATATATTTAAGTTAAAAATTGAATAGTTAAGTATTTTCTGACAAATCATAAACAATGATACATTTTTGAGACACTGGATGTTCACCTTTAAGTTTCTTACTCGAACTTAGTTTTTGTTGGTATAATAACTAAGAGTATCCTCTAATTTTAAGAGAAAGAAATTAATGTCTTATGAGATGTAATGTTATCAATTCCAACAAATATCACTCTTTCAGTAATCGAACATTTAACTCATTTTTTAGTAAGACTTTATATTACTACACTAAATTATTATGAATCTTTAGATTAATAGTATATGAATATTACATTTTATGAGTATTTGTTAAAAATTTTACACGTAGAACCTTAAACGTCACATGTTTGTAGCATATTTGAAAAATATTCTTTTTTTAAAGTTCAAAAAATCACTTATTTTAAAAGTTGATTTTTAAAAGTATTTTTTTAAATAATTTTAAAAGTTTTTTAAAAGGAAATTTTAAAAATTATTTTATTGAGATAGTAGTTTTTATAATAATGTTTTTTCTTTAATAGTGTTTTTAATTCCAATAAAAACAATCAAATAAATTGGATATTCGTCTAAATCAATGAAAACGGAGTCATTGATGAATTGAAATTCATCCATTAACTTTGGATGGGGATGAATTGAATAACTTAATATATAGTTTAAATGGATTTGTATGGATTGATGAATGACTTTCCATCTATTAACATCTAAATCCATCCATTTGCAAACCTTTAGGTGTACATACTCTTATCAACATGTTTATGTTAGTTTTTATTTATGTGACTATGGATGACAATTAAAACTGAACTTGTGGATACATGTCTGAACCCAACCCGAATTTAACGGGAAAACCCGATGCGATTGGGTTCACGTTCAGGTTTGGTATAGTTGATCTCATACCATCAACCTGCCCTGAACCCGATTAATATATATATAATTACAATATTACATATAAATATATATATATATATATATAACCTATATATATGACACATATATATACAAATACATGTTTCGAGCGGATTGTCATCGGGTTTAGATTACCCGAAACCTGACGAGTTCGGAGATGATATCATTATTTTCAACCCTGCTTGATTCAGGTTCGAGTTTGAATTTTGGTTTTCGGATTTGAGGTTGGGTAAGCGCAAACCCAATCCCAACTCGTCTCGTTGTCATTCCTACATGTGACTTATATGTGACATTGTTTGGAATCAATTAATATAGCTACCTTAAAAAATCTCATACATGTTTTTTCTTCTAAAAAACACTTCACTCATGCTTGACCTCACATTTGTTTTTTTCTTCTTAAGGTTCCTTTATTTGAAATAATATTATGTTATTGAGAAGGTTTGTGATTTGTGTTCTTGTTACATTATTGCAAAGGTTTAATATTATATGTTATCACTATAGAAATTTATATATAATATATTATTAACTATTTGATTATATTAAGAATAATATGTAATTGATGATATATAAAATATTTAGAAAAAAATATATATGGAGATGTATGTAGACTTTTGACAACACGTTAAAAGTTTAATTCTAATTAATATTTAGTTATGAATAATATCATTAATAAATTTAAATATACTTATCTTTAAATATGACGTATTAGATATATCTTCCTACCCATTTTTCTCAAATACTTATAAGGAAGCGCATGCAACATCCCAATAGATACCAAATAGGTTATGCCTACTCAACCACTCCATATATGTGAATATGATGTGATGTTGATTAAAAGAGAGAAAAATGTATGATGTTGATTAAAAGAGATAAAAATATATGCATAGATAATATATAAGTTTTATATATTATCATTGTATCATCTATCTTTTACATTTACACTCAAAGTGGTACTAATTAAAAATTATGTCCATCTTCATGTTTTCTATAATTTTTAATGATAATAAAATATGAATGATATAATGAACTTATACACTATCAGCATATACATTTATTTTCTTTGCTTATTTTGTTTGAAATTTTAGTATTGTGAATAAGGATGAATTAAGCTCTTGAGAAGAGATGTTTGTGAAGAAGATGAAATGAGTGATGAGAATTAAGGGAGATGTAATTAAAAATATAGAAAATGTTATTTTTAACATTTTTAAAATATTCGAGTATATATAAATCTTAATAATATGGGTTATAAAACTCAAATCTCAAACCAATGTTCTGAAAAATGGTCCACTCATTCAATTTATAAGACATTGCTTTACAGCTTGACTGTGGTCGAATAAGAGATATTAATCAAATAGTATATGATTAAAAAATACAATTTTTTTAATATTTATGTACTTTTAATGTAAAAATTAATACATAATTAATGTATCATTTATCGTCCATTTATATTACTTTTATTTACTAGTCAATATTAAATAATATAAATATAAATAATAATAGTATAAAAAATTTTTACATTATTATTAGTATATAATAATTTATACACTAGTAATACATCTATTTTGAGTTTGACATGAAATTAAATAATTTATGCTCATCTATCATAATACAGTTGGTGACGCCATGAATTTGGACATGTTTGGACTCAACTTGTCGTTATGGGTAGTATTAAAAATATAATATTTTTATGATAACATATATACTTAAATGCGAGTTATGGGTTCATATAAAAATTCATACAATAATAGCATAGGGTTGTAATAATGGAATACTAAAAAGGAAAATCAAACACGTAATTTTATAATTATTATATCAGTTTTCAAAAAAATTAGAGATAGTAAATAATATTCTTATTTTCATTACTATCAAAAATATATTTTTCTACATAAGTAGCTATATAATTATTAAATCATTCATCTCTAGTAAGATCTCCCTTCCTATAGTTGAAGGTATTGAAACTAAATTCTTCCAACTAGGATGGGCCCATAAGGGTGTGTGACAAGTATGCAACCCATTATTTATAATTATTGGGGACCCTAAATATTTTTTTATATATAACTAATTTTATATTTATATGGCAAATATGTTATTGCTTTTACTATTTTAAAAAAATTATATTGTCAATTATTATTATTTTTTGCGTAAATTTGTTCGAAACTTTGTTGGTCATAATGTTCATTGTTTTATATTATCGTGGGGTTAGTGTAAAATTAAAATAGGAGTTTGACCTAGAGTGAGAAAAATATGAGATTGTTTAATGTTCATAAAAAGATGGTCCAAAAAAATATACCGGACTTAAGTGTTCAACAAGTAACTATAATTGAACCCAAAAATAAAGTGTATTTTATGTTTTAACATTTTGATAAATTTTACTCTAAAAATATTAGAGTAATTAAATTATGTCATACACAATGAATTTTTATATTATTTTCACAATTTAATTTAAGTTCACAATTTTATTCAAACTTTAATTTCATATTCAATAAAATTAAATTAGGGAACCAATTTTTTTGACGACCAAACCTATTAAATGTTAGAAGCTTACATGGTGAATGAAGTACAACTAGGGATGACAATAAAAACCGAACCTGTGGGTATCCGCCCGAACCGAACCCGAATTTAACAGGGAAAATCCAATGTGATTAGGTTCGGGTTTTACCCGGATTTAAATTTCGGGTTCGGGTTTGGTATAGCAAAGACTCTAACCCGAACCCGCCCCGAAGTAAGGTAATTCAATTTAAAATTGAAATTTCTATCATTTGCCAATTGTTTTTAATTTCTAATTTTACTTTACATACTATTGAATATTCAAACATAAAAGAAATGAAATAATACAAGAGAAAATAGAAATGTTAGAGAAAAATTACACAAAAATAATATCATATTTTCTTTCATACTTTATCATTTTCGGGTTCAGGAATGGTATTTTTATTTTTAATCTCGTTGAGTTTGGGTTCGGATTTTGAATTTCGGGTTTGGGTATGTGCAAACCCGACCCCGACCCGCCCCGTTGCCATTCCTAAGTACAACATGTTGCTTTGCCTCCAAGCTTGGTAAAAAAAGGGATTATCCGTAATTCTAAAGATGCACTGGTGGATAAGGAGTGATGATGATGTCCTTCCTTCTACCATACACTGGAATTGGTTATGGAGGCTTCATGTCTCAGAAAACGCGAAGTTTTTTTGCTGGCTCTCTGCTCATCAATCTTTACTGACAAACTATCTTCACTTTAGGAGAAATTTGACGAATTCACCTATATGTAGCTGGTGTAATAATGCTGCTGAAAATCTTCTTCATACTTTTAGAGACTGCAGAAATCGTAGTATCTTATGGCGCCGTTTGGGATTTATTAATCCGAGTTTCTGGACCAATCATTCATTTATGTCTTGGTCAGTGGAAAATACAAGAGTGTGAAATGGTAGATTCTTTGGCAGGTTTATGATGGATTTGGCGGTGGCATAATAATAACATATTTGACACTTCTCCTTGGAACACGTCATTTGTCGCAAGAAATGTCCATCGTGATTTTAGAAATCGAATTGGTCTGCTACTGAATCTTTTTTGCATGAAGTTTCTCTGTCCAGTATCCAATGGTGGAAGTTGTGGGTTATATGTTCATATCATTAGAGGTGGAGGAGTTATCCAAAACCCGAACGTACAATGACTTTCAGGTTTCTCTAGTAATTTCGGTGTTGGGTCTTTCTTACTTGTAAAACTTCTAGATATAGAATATGGTCTTGAGTTGGCTTGGAATCAAGGTCATCGTTCTATAGACTTGGAAAGTGATTATCTTGAGATTATTTACATCATTTCTGATAATAAGATGATGATCAATTTGCTGTATCTAACTCAAGTTCTTCAAAACATTGATGTTTTACTTAAAACAAATTCAAATGTTCAAGTGAAACATATCTCCCAGAGAGTAATATGTTGGTTAACTATATGACCAAACTCAATTTAAGCCCTCATAATATAATTAAGTTATAAGATGTTCCACTCGTGGAGCTCATTTAATTTCTGTCTTTATTTTCATTATTCAAAAAAATCATAGATGATGATTGAAATAAATTTATAATTTTAAAGTTGTCAAACAAATGAAACTTTATTGTTAAATGCAAAAATGAATCTATTAAATTTAAGCATGATATACAAACAACCAACTTTATATATACCTTTTTTTAAGACGATTATTACTTTCTTTACATATTCCACTTTAAAAAGTGAGATACATATATAAAAAGTTTCTTGGAAGCACATGCCCCCAGTAAAGACCATGGGTCCGTCCATGCCTAGGATACACCTACACTATTTGAATGTGATTGTTAACTCTACTTGATTATTAAAATGAAAACGCCACAAAATTTATTGACCGATAGTTTATAAATTTTATATATTATTGTTGTATCTTCTATTATTTATATTTAATTATTATTGTTTCTTTAAAAAAATAATACATATGAATAACAAATGATATATTGAATGTATATAAATTTTTACACTAACCATAAAAAAATTAGTTTCATTAGATTTAATGTGTGGATTCCACCTTTGAGAGATGCATATTTCATTTGAGCAAGAGTTTGAGTTAATTAGAATATTCTTCGTTAATGGAGAATTAATTATTTCAAAAAAATAAAAGTAAATATAACTTTCAATAACATATTTATCTTATAAGTTATAATAAAATTACATTTTTACATAAAAAATAAAATAATAAATATTTCTCTTCATTAATAAAGATGATTATTCTTCAAAATGTTTGTATGTGGAAGTCTTCATCATGAGTTGTGTGGTTCATGAGGTGCATTGATGACAATGACATGACATCTATCCCCACCTACTCCTTCCCTTTCTCACTTTATTTGCTATACATGATGAACAATAATATTCACATGAATAATAATTAATTTAAATATTCAATAAATAACTATATTTATCAAACAAAACAAACCCCACTTGCCTACTTGCTTTTTTTATTTATTTATCATGGATCAATACTCCCCACTTTTAAAGGGAGATACATCTCTCTCTACTACTTTATCCCATTTTTTAGAGAAAAAAAATCAACATCTAAAGAATATTAAATTTACTTAAGAGTAAATGTCTATTTTTCTTCAAAATTTTAACATCTACTAATTTAAAAAATAATTTTAATCTAAATTCATTAAATATAAGTTAAAATAGTTATTGATAATGATTAGAATGTCCTAAAATTAGTACTAAAAATCAATAAGGCATTTATCTAGTTGTATAAGGCCTCACTGAACTCCCAAGGTCGAATGTTCAAATTTTGAGGGTAACATTTGTAATGAAGGGTAATTACGAACCCTAAAAAAGATTAATTCCTTCCCAAAAAATGTGAAAAATATATTTAGTAGTAAAAAAAATTAGTCATAAATATGATAAAACAAACTAATATGACTATTCTTTAAATTTTTTGCTACCAGTTTGATTCATTTTTTTTTTGTGCATAATTAATTCATTTTATGGTATGTGATTGTTTTTCTTAACAAATCTCGTTCATTGAAGAATTGATCTTTTGATCTATCACATAATTCAGTGGGCCTTAAAGGGATCATATATAGTATCCCACTTTTTGTATCACTACATATATCATTGCTCGTAATTAGTTAAAAATAATTATTTAAGTTAAAATTGTAAATATTAAATATTTTTCTAACATTTCATATCTCCTACTACATTAATATATGAACTGACACGAAGGAGTGAGACAACCGATGTGGACCCGAGTTTAAACTCGATGATAAACTCCTTGGTTATAGGACTCAAATGAAATATAATGAAACTTAAAGAACAGAAAATTAGTTGTAAAAGTAGCTATATATCTACTTACATGTATCTTCTGAATTAACTCACTCACCAACTTTCTCTCTCTCGGCCGTGAGTATCAGTTTTTTGTGGTTGTGGCGGTGGCGGCGGCGGCGGTGGAGAGTGGTGGTGACTTTCATTCTTCATCCTGTATGTCAGTGGAACACTACAGTTGGATTTTTTACTGCGGTGAGTTTGCTAATCCTTTACAATGGCCTCAACTCAGAAAAAAACGACGCCTTGTTGTTCCCCCGGAGTTATTAACAACAACCCAACAACGCCTTCTTCTCCTCCCATCTCCGCCTTCATCTCCGCCGTTGATTCCCGCTCCGATCCTCCTCCCAAAACCCCTTCTGCCAAAGGTTATTTCTTTATCTTGTTTTATGATCTGGGTAGTGTTATTTATGATGGAATATTATGATCTATGTGGTTGGGAAAAAAGCTTGATTTTTAGTATAGTTTTATGTCTTGATTTTGGAGCTTCAATTCTTCATCTTGATTGTGATGAATAAACTATCTCCTTAATTATCGGGAGATAACTTATCTCCTTTAATAACGAGCAAATTTAAGGAGATAAATTATGTCCTGCCGTAAGGAGATACTTTGTTCTCAAAGAGTAAATATACACTACTTTTAGCGGCAATGTCTTGGTCTGGTGGTGTAAGACTTCAGTGGATACCCATATAGACTAAAAAGTCAAAGGTTCGATTCTAGAGTAAATATACACTACATACCAACCAGCCTTTGGTCAAATAGTGTGAGACCTCATTAAATACTTTGATGGGCCAACAGGTCAAAGTTTCGATTCCTCAGAGCAATATTTTTTTGGGAAGGGCAGCTACCCATTGTTCCTTACTCATGGGATAACATTGGTTATACCAAAAAAAATATACACTACATGTTCTCTTATTTTGGATCTTGAATTTTTTTGCCTTTATGAATTTTGTTTACTTTTGTTGTTTTTGTTGTTGTTTAACTCCATCATATACTTTGTGGTGAGATAATTAGAAGTCTCTAGTTGTTATCCTTGCAGAGTAGAATCCATTGCCATTTTTTTGGTTTTAATTGCATAAAGAAAGATTTTCACATTGTGGAGATAATTAATTCTATGAAGATCATCATATTAATATTCGTTCTCAATTTGAAACCTTCTAAGGAAATCTTCACTTTATGCGGTTCTTTAGGGTCTGTTTGAGAGTTGAATTTTGGAGTTGAAAGAAGATAAAAGGAATGTTTTAGAGTCATTTTACAAGTGTATTTCATGGCTCTCAAGTCTTCCATTTCCTTTCCTTTCTCTCCAAGATTCAACTTGCAAACAAACCCTTAATGAATCTATCTGGCTGCAGAGGAACACTCATATCGTATTTTTTTAAGGGTGTTTCTTTTATCCCCCAATTTTGATAAGGGATAAAATTAAGTTTTTAGCTTCTTCATGCTGTGTTATGCTATTGGCTATTTTTTTTGGATTTTTTCGTTGTTGTTCTTATCCTATGTTTTTTGGAGGATTCCTTATTCTCCCGATAGTTTAATGTGTCTTAATCCTTTTTTATGAATTTTCTCTTTTATCAAAACTAAAATTTGTTTCCTTTGACATAGGTATCACTGTCATGGTGAGAGCTCAAACCTGCCACCCTTTGGATCCACTTTCTGCTGCTGAAATATCAGTAGCTGTAGCGACTGTTAGGGCAGCCGGCGCAACACCTGAGGTACATTGCACGTCTTTTTTCAGTTGATATTGCCCGAGTTTACTTCCACGTAATGGTAAAACACAAGCCATATTAGGTCATGATCTCTCTATATGATAGTGTTTACTTATTGATGAAGTTCCTTGATTATCTTTTTAGGTGAGGGATAGCATGCGCTTTGTTGAAGTAGCATTGATAGAACCGGATAAGCAAGTTGTTGCATTAGCCGATGCATACTTCTTCCCTCCTTTCCAGCCATCACTGCTTCCGAGGACAAAAGGTGGGCCTGTGATTCCATCTAAACTTCCTCCGAGAAAAGCAAGACTCATTGTTTACAATAAAGGGTCAAATGAGACAAGCATATGGATTGTTGAACTCTCAGAAGTTCATGCTGCAACTCGAGGTGGACACCATAGAGGCAAAGTCATTTCTTCTAAAGTTGTTCCCGATGTTCAGCCTCCAATGGTACATACTACATACATACTATTAATTTGTGTTCCTCCTTAAGATGGTGCTTTATTAAGAATTGCCGAATCTTCTTTATCTACATGCTAATTGATAACTAAATTATTTAACCTTTTACTTTTCCAATTTTTTTATGTGCAATTTGTAACTTGGCCTTCAGAATTTTAATAGCTTTGGTAATGCTTGCATGAAGAGCTTAAAGGATGGAAGTCATACACTGCACAAATAAACCGTTATCTATATTAACAAGCCATTGGCATAAGCTATTTTAGTTTTGCATTACTTTTTCGGCTGAACTTGTTTACCATGAATTAAATAATTGGATTCGTCTCCTGTACTGATTTGTCCTTGCCAATCCTTATCTATTTTAGTCTTACACATAGTTACATAATTCTCTCATTTAACTTACATACTCTGTACCGAATTCACCGTACCGTGTACTATGTACCGGGTTTGTCATAAAGGTCTCATAAACTTAATGAAAAAAGTGACGAACCACGTACCCAAGTGAACCGCTTACATGTAACTATGATTTGACATTAATTTATGATTTGAGTTTATTTACCTTCCGGAAATTAAATGGCTTTCACAATACTTGCATTGAAGGATTAGAGAATTGGAATCACCATCTATACTGATTGTTCTTTTTTAATCCTAAGAAGTTGTTGTTACAATTATGTTTTGTATTTATATTATATTTCCATTAAATATTAAAAGATATTGGCAAATCCAAAAAGAAAATGCATATGGACTTTACTTAAGATTCCCTCAGATTTTGTGTATACACTATTCAAGGGAAAATTACACCATTTACCTTTATTTGCCCTTCTACTAACTTAAACATGGAAGTTATACGAACATTTATGAAAATTGTTAAGATGATAACCGAGCAAGAACATCGTCAATTTACAAAAAAAAGGTGTTCATTGGTCTCTACAAAAATTAATTTCTAGAACTGAAGTAATCCCCTTCTGCATAACATATCCCCTTCTGAAAAAGGATAAAATTCTAATTCACAAATTGTAAAACCCTTATTACCAATAAAATCCTAATTCTCATATTGAAGCCCTAATACGATTTACCGTCATTCTGATTAACATATCCAAAGTGGTTTCTTTAGCTCATGGATGTGGTCAAATAAGCATGTTGAGAACTATTCCAGTTGTGATAACTGTTAATTACAGCAACTAGTACACTGACCTTGTAGTCCTTATTTCCGTAAATTTAAAATCAACATTGTTTTTTCTATCCACTTTACAATTATAGGATGCTGTGGAGTATGCTGAATGTGAAGCTGTTGTGAAGGACTTCCCTCCATTTCGAGAAGCAATGAAGAAGAGAGGAATTGAGGATATGGATCTTGTGATGGTAGATCCCTGGTTAGTTACCGGCCCAAGATGATTTCATTGACATTTTATGAGAACTTATTTCGGTTATGTCTTAATACTTTTGTTTCTGAAATCTACAGGTGTGCTGGATATCACAGTGAAGCTGATTCTCCTAGCCGAAGACTTGCTAAACCACTAATCTTTTGTAGGACTGAGAGTGACTGCCCTTTGGAAAATGGCTATGCTCGTCCAGTTGAAGGAATCCATGTTCTTGTTGATATGCAAAATATGGTTGTTCTTGAGTTTGAAGACCGTAGACTTGTACCCCTTCCGCCAGCTGATCCACTAAGGAATTACACCTCTGCCGAAACCCGAGGAGGAGTTGACCGAAGTGATGTGAAACCTTTACAAATTATTCAGCCTGAAGGTCCAAGTTTTCGTGTCAATGGGCACTTCATTCAATGGCAGAAGGTGATTGTTTGTCCACTTCTTTTCCGAAACTAATTCATATGTCCATGTGGAGAACTTCTGAAACAAATTGCCCATTTTGCAGTGGAACTTTCGTATTGGATTCACTCCTAGGGAGGGTTTGGTTATTTATTCAGTAGCCTATATTGATGGAAGTCGAGGTCGAAGGCCAGTGGCCCACAGACTGAGTTTTGTTGAGATGGTGGTACCTTATGGAGATCCGAATGATCCTCACTATAGGAAAAATGCTTTTGATGCTGGCGAAGATGGCCTTGGTAAAAATGCTCATTCTCTCAAGAAGGTAGGCATTATTTGTTTAGACTTCAATATAGTATCTTGATTTGTTCTCTTTCTTCGATGTAGACGAAATTGTACTTGTTTTATATGATGTCATTATTGCAGGGATGTGATTGTTTAGGCTACATCAAGTACTTTGATGCGCACTTCACAAACTTTTATGGAGGTGTTGAAACAATTGAGAATTGTGTTTGCTTGCATGAAGAAGATCATGGAATTTTATGGAAGCATCAAGATTGGAGAACAGGTTTGGCCGAAGTTCGACGGTCTAGAAGACTAACAGTGTCTTTTATATGTACTGTAGCTAACTATGAGTATGGATTTTTCTGGCACTTTTATCAGGCAAGTTAATGTCCATGCATACACCTGTGAGTCTGTCTAATGAAATTGGTAGAACCATCAATGTGGTTTTGAGGCCTACTGATGTATCAAGAGAACGGCCATACGATATTTCCGAGATTACTAGCATTGCTTGCATGATCAAATTGTTATGTGGAGACATTCCATTTCCATTATTTCAACTTAACTGTATGATTATGAGATTTATGGTTTCTCTCCTTGGGATTTGGTTATGTTTTCTTAGTGGTCATAAATGTTTAAACTTCGCCGTAAGTTTGTTTTTTTCTTTTAATCTGATTGGTGAAGTGATTTCAACTTAACTGTGGATTAAGAGAACGGCGAATACTAGTTGGTTATCTCTGTAATTCTGTATTTGTGTGTCCCTTTCACAGGATGGAAAAATAGAAGCTGAGGTCAAACTCACAGGAGTTCTCAGCTTAGGAGCATTGCAACCTGGTGAAACTCGAAAATATGGCACAACTATTGCACCTGGATTGTATGCGCCTGTCCACCAACACTTCTTTGTTGCTCGTATGGACATGGCAGTTGATTGCAAGCCCGGTGAAGCGTTTAATCAGGTCAATACACAATTTTATTTTAAAATGCAGGGTCTTCAATGCCAGGGTTCTCTGTTTCACCCAAATCTTATAAAATAATAATGATATTATAGTTGCGGTTACGGTTGTGGTTATTGCGATCACGGTTAATGCGGTTGTTGCAATGCGGATTGCAGCCATTGCAGTGTGAATTATTTTGTGATTACAAAAATATTTTGAATTTGATGCGGTTGGTTGCTGCTTGATGTGGTCCGGTGCAGCCCAAATGCAGTCCGATGTGGTTGCGTTGTGGCCATATCATTGTGATTCAGCATCACATTGCAACCGCAATATTGCGACCGTATCACGTGATGCAGTCTGCAATTTGAATCATTGGACTGCATATTAGTTTCTATTCTCATAATGTGTTTTAACTAACAACTACTATGATCTTTGAGTCTTTGACATTACCGCAACCCATTTTGACTAGTAGTTCGATCAATGATTCCTTTTTGATATACAAATCTTACTCATAAACCACAAAGTTAGAAAAATCCTTGTTATTATATTCATAAACAATGACAAAGATTTACATTAAAAAAATGTTGACCGAGTATAAAGCCAATATCTTCCTGCTCCCAGGTTGTTGAGATGAATGTTAAAGTTGAAGAGCCAGGAAATAATAATGTTCACAACAATGCATTTTATGCTGAGGAAAAGCTGCTTAAATCAGAATTGGAAGCAATGCGTGATTGTGATTCTTCATCGGCTCGTCATTGGATCGTAAGTTCTGCCACTTTTATCTTAAACGGAATACTTTCTTCGATTTATAATTTTCCAATTTACATGTTTCCTCCATGCATATTCATTGTTTATCATTAGGATTATTAACTTTTTTACGAAACATTCTGTTTTAGGTTAGGAACACTAGGACGGTGAACCGAACTGGGCATCTAACAGGTTTCAAGCTTGTACCTGGCTCAAACTGTTTACCGTTTGCCGGTTCAGAGGCCAAGTTTCTGAGAAGAGCGGCTTTCTTAAAGCACAATCTTTGGGTTACTGCATATGCTCATGACGAAATGTATCCCGGAGGAGAGTTCCCTAATCAAAACCCGCGTGCCGGGGAGGGTTTGGCTACTTGGGTCAAGCAAAATCGACCACTGGAAGAAGCTGACATAGTTCTTTGGTTAGTTACTTTTCCATTAAGTAACTGAGGTTGTTGGGTTCCTTAATACGATGGATGATTCTAATGATTTGGACTCTTTGCATCAAAATGTTTTTCAGGTACGTGTTCGGAGTGACACACATTCCTCGACTGGAAGACTGGCCAATCATGCCAGTCGATCGCATCGGCTTTATGCTTATGGTATTCCATTCATCATCATTACCTTAATGTCGAAAATTATGTACCTATTACGATAGAAATGATGCTATATTTTTTGTATGAAAATGATGCAGCCACATGGGTTTTTCAATTGTTCACCAGCAGTAGATGTTCCTCCAAGCACAAGTGAGTTGGATGAGAAAGAGAATAGTATTCATCACAACAAACCTATTATTCAGAATGGCTTCATTGCCAAGCTTTGAAACCATCACCAAAAGCTTCAATTACTATTGTTTCAATCTTAATAATAATAAAAAAATACCACTCTTGTTAAATAATCAAAGATTGAAGAAGTTGCTTAGATTGATTTGCATGTACTATGATGTTTGTAGAATTCAAATGATAATTCTTCTATATATGATAACTCTTCACTATAGTTGTATTTCCACACACCAAAAGGTCATTAAGAAATTAAAATTTAGATCCCCAATATAATATTTCTATATTTAGACTTATCTACACAATATATCATGTTTTAATTAACTTAATTGTATTTATCACATTTTTTGTTTAAAAGATTACACTTATTTCTTATGCATGGGTGATCAGTGTAATAAAAGTATAAAAATTAGGGAGATCTGTGTAAATGTAAAAAAGTGAGGGGTAGTTTGTGTAATTTCATTAAAACTCAGGGGTGTCAATGTAATTTCCTCTACTATATTTTATGTGAAAACTTAAAACAAAATTTTTTGACACTAAAAATAGATCAGATAAAAAAAATCTTAAACACTATTGTTTAAATAATACCTTTAAGGCAGTCCATATTAAATTATTTGTTCACCCTAGAGCTAACCGGATGCTAAGTGAAGTGGAAAAACATTAGTAAATTAAAGTTTCTATGGTAACAATATCTAATGAAAGAGATCGGTAGATTTTCAGGATAATCGAAATATTAAATGTTCGATTCTTGGGAGTGACATTTGTTAGAAGGGATAATTATACACTCCAAAATTGATTAATTCCTTATCATAGGATGAGAGGGTGAGAGAATACATTGATAGTACCTGAAAATATAATATGATGTAATTAACTTGGAATTGTTAATGGTTACTCTATGTTTAGCCATAATTTGAATTTGAATTCCTTGTTTATGAATAGAGTACTTGACTTGGCATTATTTATGGTTACTCTATGATGTAATTGACTTGGAATTGTTTGTGATGTTTAATGAAGTACATAAAAAAAATTAAAAAGATGAAAAAGTAATATGATGTTTTTTTGTACTATCAAAATTATTTTCTCATCCTTTAGGTAAAGAACTAATCACTTTCGGATGTGTGTTTGTTTCTTCCAATAAATGTCGCTCCAAAGAATTAAACACTTGACATTTTGGTTATCCCATAAATCTAGTGAGATCTTACATTATTAAACTAACACTTTGTTGGTAAAAAAATAATATGATATAACACTTTTATTATATAGTCTATATTTCTATCTTTAAAAGTAAAAACAATGAAGATTAGGATGAATGATATTCCCTTGATTCCACCTCTAATCCATAGAGAAGTTTTTGAATTCACCAAAGTAGTGTACTTTTTCTATGGTCACCTTTAACATTCCACTTTTTAAACTACAATTATATTTTGTTTTATTGAAATTATTCAAAGTATTTATCTTTTTTAAAAGTGCCACTCTTCCCAAGTATTGAATTAAGAAGAGAAACAATTTTTTTAATTAAAAAAATTAAATCATAATCATTGAAAAAAATTGTCACATGTCACAATCCATACTCAAGTACTATATTTTATATATTCACAATTTGGATAAGGTACTGAAATATAAATAAATTGTTTTAATCGGTGATTCACTAATTAAACTATATACTAATATAACAATTTTTTATTATGTTTTTTTGACTGATTTTATGTCATATGATTGCATTACTAATATAATAAAGGTTGATTCATCAGTTTTTCGGTTGAATAACTCATTATAATCTGATTTTTATGATAATGAATGTTAGTGTAATTTAAATTATTTTAATAATAGTAGGTAGTATAAGAATGAGAGAAAGAGGATAAGAATGAGTTAATTATTAATTTAATATTGTTATGATGATGTCGAAGCAATAATGGAATGAGGGTCCTCTTTCCTATTTGCATGTCCTTACAATAGATAATAATTCAACCCATTACTTTTAGATTATAAAATTTATGCACGGAAGATTTATACACAGTCGATATATTATTTATCATCTATTTGTATTACTTTTATTTAAAAGTTAAAAGTAATCAAAAATGAATAGAAGATGATACAATGATAATATTTTTTTATCTTACTTTTATTCCACCATGGCCTTCTCATACTTCCCAACCCAAAATCACCACAACAAAACCCTTCTTCATTTAGTACTGGATCAATACTATAGAGGTAAATTATGTGGAATAAATATTCATTTTAATTCTTATAATTTTTTGTGTGTAATAATTTGATACATGAAAATAATTCTTATTATGTGTTGTAAGATATATTAAAAATAATTAATTTGACCATATTTGATATTTTTGAATTTTTATTTTATTTTTTAGGTATTAAATTTGTATACATAAAAATTTTGAGGGACAAAAAATAGATATTTACTCTAATTTATAATAGGCCTGAAAATGAAACCTTTATCATTTTGTTATGAGGGATGCAAATTACAACTTTTATTTTTATGGAATTGTTCTTTCAATTTGATCTTTCAAAGAGGATAAAACACAAACCATTATAATTATTCAATTTCATGCTCATATTTTATTAAAAAAATGATCATTCCATGGATTTTTATAATGGACTTGACATGATATTATTGGTGGGACATGAATGGATAATGACAAATAAGACATGGTATCTTCATTCTCAATTATTGGCCCTATGAACTTAGCTTTAGAAATATTAAAAGAAAATAATTCCATTTAACTTGCATAGGATTCTAATATTCCCTCCAATAGGAATCAATGACCTAATCCCACTAAAGCATAATAGGGAACCTTTACACTTTAAATACAAACTTGGGGTGGGTGGGGTAGAGAGATAGGTAATGCATACTTCTATATTTAATAATCAAAATTTATATATAATTTTTTATTCTCGACGGGTATATGAGACTAACTATCTTAACAAGTATTTTTATCATTCACAAGACTCGAACTCGAGAATTTGTTTAAGGAGAAACAAATATATACCACTTGAACTAACACCACTATTGGTTAATAATCAAAATTTATATCAATACACATAGAATTTAAACCATTCATTTTAATAAGATATCGTATAAAAGATATAATATCAGTAAGTCAATCAATAAGTCCTTATATTGATATAATAAGATATTGATTTCAGATAAGTAATTAAACTTGTTAAAATTGGTTAAACTATATTGTACATACCAGTTAAAAGTTGGTTGTCCATGAAAATATTTCAATTTTTTTATAAATGGCATAAAAATTAAGAACATTAAATCTTGTATTTTTAGTAAATAATTTAAATAATTAAATAAATAATAATATTTATATTTATAATTTATTATATTTATTATAAAATATATAACTTAATTGACATATAGTTTAATTAATAAACTATTATACATGCTACATAATAACAGGTAGAATATTAATAATGCTATGCATAACTACATACTCATCTACCCTGTATAAAATAATAATATTTGATTTCATATACGAGGCATTTTTATATTCACTAACCGAGTAATATGATCCTAAGTTTTAAACTTTAAGGGTATGCATGCTTACACATTTTATAATGTATTTGAAAAATTATAATTAATCAACTCCTTCAATAAGTTTCTATACTATAAAAAATAAATAAAATGGCAATGTTAAGTTATTTGGTGAATTGTTAATAATTATTAAATAATAATACCCTTAAACTTTTTTTCAAATGATAAGTTATATCAATATAGTATTATATATCATTTTAAGTCTTTTAACAAGCTAATTGTGTATGGTTTATTTTCCCAAACATTATAGTTCAATAGGTTATCTATGATATAAACTTTCACCTACAATCATATATTTTTTACTATTATTTTCACATCAATAAAATATAAAGTAAATACTCATTTCAGTCTCTCGTATTTTTCAATCTTATCAGTTTGGTCCCACAAAATTTGAAAAATTCAAAATGGTTTCAAATAATTTCAAATGTGTCTCAAATTAGTCTTTTTTTTATAGTCAAATTAGTTTTTATCGCGTGTTATAAAACATGCTCAAAATAACTAATTTGACTTATATTTGATTTTTTTAACGATCATTTTAGGATTTTCAATTTTTAAGGAACCAAATTGGTAACGTTAAAAAAAACATGATAAATAAGTATAAGTTCACAACTTTTTGTTAAAGGTAAATGGGGGCATATGGATAAGGACTTATTATGTGGGCCAATGAACAATGAGGAGTAGCCGTGCAGCTTCAGCCTACCTCTTTTGAATGTCTTCATACTTTGCATTTGCCAATTAAACTACAAAATGTGTACATATTGATAGTGTAAATTTTTTAATTGATATTGTATTATTCACGATTTACTTTTAATTATCATTGATTTTTCAGAAAAAATAATCAAATAAATGATAAACGACACACTGATTATGTATAAATCTTTACTATTAGTACATAGATATTATACTCTTAAATTATTGGCATCTTAGACTTTGACTTTAAATTTCCCATTCTTGAGCTTGTTCATCAATAGTCACACATAGCTAGGTTGCATATGTCATGTTTCTTTTATGTTCTTTACCTATGATGAAGATGATAGAATCCATATCTTATATTTGGTTCATACTTTTTTTTTATTGGTAATTATTAGTACGTTAGTTGTTATTATGTTAATATTTTGTTGTGGGTAAAACTCTACCCTCAACCTCCTACGCCCTATCATCAAACCACCCCTATAACTCCCATTTTTTGTTGATGGTGGGACTCGAGCCCACAACCTCCTGCACTCCATTCGATAAAATTCTATCAAACATTTCCATAGAATTTCTATTTGGGGTTTAGGATTGTTCACACTTAAATGATCTATCAAACATTTCCATAGAATTCATGGTAGTGCATCTCCATAATTGGGTAGCACTAGTTAAGAAATAATGTTGGAAATTGAAGATAAAAATTTGAATTCTTCAATATTTGATAGATTTGAAAAGTGTGTTTAAGATAGAAAGTTGTATCTATAAGCTTAGGGCGTGCCCTTACATAATTTTAACACTATAGTAAAGAGTATTAAATAAAAAACAACCTAGTCAACTAAAAAATATACCCATCACAAAAAATTATCCTTTGAATTGTAAATAATTAAACGATTTAATATATATACATCGACAGTGTAGTGTTTTTTACATTGTCAGTAAATCTCTGTCGTTCATATGTTGGTTAGTATTGGCTTTCAAACAAAAGAATTATAAATTAATGGTGCATGATGTACTAACAATTTAAAAAACTTTACACAGTTAATTCATAGATTTTAAACAAAATATTTTATTTTAACCATATCAAAAGAAGCAGAAACACATTAAGTTCTACCACATTGAATACTTGTTGTGTCAATCATAACAAGGACTTTGTTGTATTTTTACATTGTTAAACAATGTGCAAGTGTTTCATTGCTCATTCAAGTCTCATGAAGAGATTCATGACATAAAACAAAACAAAACAAAAACTGTAGAAAAGAAGATTAAGGGATTAAAGCATGCAAGCTAAGGTGTCATTTTATTTATATTACATTTCTGATTTCTCTATACAAAGTAGACCTAATCTATAAACTCCTGAAGCTCCAGCTACTACTGAAAGAAAATAGATAAAACTTCGTTTGCGAGTTGGATTTTGGAGATGAAGGAAAGAAAATAAAAAGTTTGAGAGCCCATGAAATATATTTGTGAGATGACTCACAAGTCTTCTCTTTCCCTTCCTTCCCCTTCGAAATCCAACTCGCAAACATATCGTTAAGCTAAAGAAAACTAAGTACACAACAGAACCAAATTCTACTCTTTTCTTTTTCAACATCTTCATCTTGATGTCTCTATGATCAATTAGCCCTTTCATCAACATTCTGTCTTATAAAGCCAAAAGTTGTCGTTATAAGTTGTACAAATATCATTTTTGTTTAACACGCTGCATAAACACGGTTTCTAAGTCGTGTGGCGTAGCTGTGAACAACTCTTTAACGACACCCCGATAATCACACTTCCCCGAAGATTTTCGCTTCATCGGAGCAGGTGGGCACGACAACATCGTCGGAATCCTCGATTTCAAACTAGTTGGCGTTGTACAAATGTACTCGCTTTCTTCTTCTTCTTCTTCTCGCTCCTTCTTCTTCTTCTTCAACTTCTTCTTCTTCTCGAAAGGGATCGTATATATCGGCTTCAATGCCGCTCGTAAACCAATTCCGGCTATGACCCATTTTTTACTATCTGCTGATTCAAAACTTCCCTCTGCTACTTCAGACAATCCCATACTGGATCACACACTAAAAAAGCTGTTTCAATGTTTATATGCAAGTGTGTATATAATACAATAAGGTAGATGGATAAGGGAATAAATAAAAGATGATACTATAACTTTTTTGTTTCCTATTCAGATGAATCTGAAGGGAAAGTGTATTGAGTGATGAAAAGAGTAGGGGAAGAAAGTGTGAGATAAAGAGATCAAAGTTGTTCTAAGGAAGTAGAGAAGAAACAGGGTTTTGGTTTATATGGTTGGTTAAATGAAAGAGATTTAGTGAAGATCTGAAAAAGTTAGAGAGGGTGCAAAAGAATAAAACTTTGAAACTGAATGAAAGAGAGAGAGAGAGAAAAAGCAAGGAAATTCTTAGACATTTTTTTTGATTTTCTATCCTCGTATCAGAGACAATCATGTTCAAGCTGGGAACGTCCACAGGTATGTGAGACTAACTTTCTCAGCGGATATTTTTTTATCCACAAGACTCAAACCCGAGACATTACTTAAGAAGAATTAAACATGTATCACTTGAACCAACACTATGGGTGTGTAAATTCTTGACATTAGCAATGAAGATTAAATTATAAAAAAGTATATATAAGACAAATAGAAGGAGACAAAAAATGGGTGGATAAGGGGTACCCGTGAAAATTGCTGAACCTGCAACCAGGAAATCAAAATATTCCAAGTGTAAATGACTGAACACTTTTGTAAACATTGTCCAATGCAATAATTAAAGAATCTTAAAAGATTATAGTTTTGGTGAATAGTAATGGGTTTGATAGATTAAGAAACTGACTTTATAATTTCACAATTATGACTATTTTTTAGGATTCATTAACCATTGTCCTTGCTAGCCAAATAGATGATGCAATTTTTATTTTTTTGCACCAAAGGTATACTTAGTCCAACAACAATCGCCACGCCTTTATACCAACAAAGTGTTAGTGTAGTAGCGTAAGGTTATGCTAGATTCCTAGAAAGATCAAAAGGTTAGATGTTTAATTCTTGGGAGAGACAATCATACATCCCGAAAGGGATTAGTTCCTTACATATAAGGTAAGATAATATCATTGGTAATACTAAAAAAACAACAAAACCTTTATCTCACTAGATGGGGTCGACTACATAGTTCGAACAACGTCATCATGCTCTATCATAAATAATATTCATTAACAAAGCATTTAAAAATGAGTCTAAAAATATACAAATTTGGTAATCAATAGAGCTTATGTGAAAAAATATCATGCTTTATTCAATAGAACATAAGATGCCATCAAAATCAAATGCTGTACTTTTAACTAAGATAAAAGCAACAAACCATGATCTAACAAAATAAAAACAATCTCTATTAGCAATGCCATTGTTCAAGAAATTACATGAGTTCCATTTCCACTATGTAGGTAAATTAACATGTAAAACAATGCACAAAAATTTCAAAAAATTGACTATTAGTGTGTCATTTGTCCTTACAAACATGTATCTGTGGTTTCCAAAATTCCAAGTATGCTGAAGAAGGTAACCTAAACCTCAACCAACATTGGTAAAAAGGATGAATTTTTCAGTGTCACCTAAATTTTTGTTTGTTTGTAAATTATCTTATTTGGGATAAAACATCTGAGGTTTTTTCCTTCCTCTTTCATCCCTCACATTGTACATATTTGCAATGCTCAACTACTTGGGACTTACTCAATCCACTTTGTGGGAGACCTTGATATAGTTTACGAGCCGTTTCAGAGCATTACCACTGTCAATGGCTTCTCGGGCTCTATCCAGGGCTACGGATATGTCTTCTGCACCATCAGCTCTAAGCAAGTGATCTACCATCCCAGCATTCAAAACAATCCGGTCATATGCTGGTCCCTTTTCTCCCGAGAGAGCTGCTAAACCTAATTCAATGTTCTTTGAGACCTGAAGTTTCAAAAGGAAAAAACACATACCGGTCAAAAACTTTGGCTTTCATCATACATAAACTGGCAACATATGAAAAGCCCCCTAGTCCCTATGTGTGATGATATTACATTACATAATGGTTTAACACATCGACATTCCAATACAGCATCGAAAAATAAACTGCTTTAAATGGTTACACACATTTTATGCAATGGAAAATGTACATGCTTGAACCGAAAGTAAAAGTAAATGTTGCCTGTGATTTTAAGTAATGAAATGCGGTCAACAGAACTACAGACCAGAAAGGTATCTATTCATCTACCACATAGCATGACTGGGAAATAAAATAGAAGTCTAGGAAAAACACATGATAGAAAAACAGGTATTAGAAAGTGAATTGGCTTTTGATTTTCAGAAATATTGCACAAATATTAGATTTTTAGAACAAATGTTTTTCTTTTAAAAGATTGTATGTAGAATATTAGAGTTAGTAAATCAAATAATAGAAATAGATGTTAGAGACTGGAGTAGTCACCTGAACTATCATTCAGGAATTTATTTCAGTAAGGCTGTTCTAAGGTTTCTTATTCTAATAATCTAATGTAATAAGAATAAGCGGGAGCTTCATACGAAATAGGATAGGCATGAGTGTGGATTTTAAGTTTTTAATAGGTGACCACCATGACTTATCTAATTGATTTAATCTTCTCACCCCCGGCTCCATCTCTCTCTCTCTCTCTTCAATCACCATCCTTAAGATCCTCCTTTAGCCACATAATGGCTTTAATTTACAACCACAAATTGCTTTGTTATAATTAATACTAAAAAGTTTCTTAAACTGTCCCATATAAGGTGAACCTGGCAAAACTCTAATGCTTTGATGCCTCTGTATTACGAACAAGCAACCCTTACAACAATAGAAAATCTGAGATTATAAATGAATGTGAACCGCAGGCATATTTCTAATAAGTTCCAGATAGAGAAT
Source organism: Lupinus angustifolius (assembly GCF_001865875.1). NCBI lineage: Eukaryota > Viridiplantae > Streptophyta > Magnoliopsida > Fabales > Fabaceae > Lupinus > Lupinus angustifolius. The sequence continues at coordinate 314,938 of NC_032012.1, forward strand.
AGGACATGAAGAGTCTAAAACACAAATTCTAGAGAACTTACAGATCTATCGGTTCTTGGTGTGTCTGTGGGTTGGAAACCGTAGTCTGCAGCATTGACCTCAAGACTAAAACCTTCACGTGTCACTCCTGCATATGAAATAATATTTTAAGTATATCAATCAACGAAGTAGGAAAAGATCCTCAGTTTACTTAACAGAATTTGGCATGAGTAGCAATGTTGCAATTAACATTAGCAAGAAAAACAAAAGTAAAAAGAATGTAAACTATAAACTCAGATATTATAATCAAATAATAATTTAAGGATGTAAATAATAGGAAAAAACAAGCAGACCAATACAGACCACCAAGTTCGGATGTGGATGAAACGTCATGTGAACGGAACCCCGAACAATAGTTCACAGGAATTCCCCTAGTTGTGCCAACTGATCGCAATCTTGTAGTCATTGAGAGGGCACCTTCTTCTCCCTACAACATGAGCATAATCAAAGGTTACATGAAACTTCATAAGCTAAGGTATCAAACATCTTTTAATATAATTAGTATATTATATTAGGATGGTTTGACCCATTTTAATAAGAGAAGAAAACAACAATTTATAATAAACCAATAGTATATATACGGGGTAAAATCGATGTCTGAAAAGCTCATAGATTGTGATGAACACAGATTGAAATCCCAACCTTCACTACCAAACCAGAATGCACCCCCCTTCTTTTCATGAGCATTAACAGTGGCTCTTCGTATCCTCCATGATAAAATCCAGCAACAATAGCTTCCTTACCAGTGGCCTGTTGAAAGATATACAGTTTAGTCTACTTCTGGTTTACATCAAAAATACCATTTCACCTAATTGTGGTCTCTTCTGTTCAGCTTTAAAGCCAAAATACATGATTTCATATAATTCTACCAAAATTTTATTTCCTCCTTTTATTTTCGAAATTGTTGCCCTGGTTCCATTATTTCCTTGGAGCAACCAGAAATTTTTACTTACTGCTTCCTAAGAACTACCTTTTGGTAATCTTCAACATCAAACAAGAAATTAGTTCAAATGAGATTAAATTTTATAATTTCATAGACTGAAATATTTATTACTCATTGAAGATTTTGAAGTCTTGTTATGTAGAAAATTATGCTTCTAAAAATCCACAAATTTGTATAAAATTATAATTAAGTTACTTTTCAGAATTTAATCAGCAATTTCGATTCACATAAAATTCTTTTACCTTGTGAGTATGGCATAGAATGTGCAAATAAATAATCTACATTATCAAGGAAATATAGTATGATAGTCAAATCATTTACTCATCTTTAACAAATAATTTATGATACATCTAAAATTAACAAATAGAGTACTGCCTGATGAAATTAAAATTCGTTCTGACTTATGACTTTAAACATCAAATATTTTGTATCCTGTGATGATGATAATTATGATGGTTTTAAAAAATAAAAACTTTGTACTAAACTAAGACAGATCAATGACAATTAAAAATAGATCACTAAGTCTAAATCTTACTTTTACATATCGCTGAACCTTTTCAGTTGTTGCTAGCGGAGGGCGTTTCTTTATGTGCTCCCTTATCTTAGTTAGAGAGTATCTGCAGAAAAAATAACATATTTAACCTACTCCATTCCTCTACATATATATAACACACTACAACAAATATGGATCGTTTTGCAAGTTAATAGGGACCGTTTTGCTTTATTGCAGAGCTATAGGATTTTTTTAATGGATTTAACTTCAGGGAGTAAATCAAATTCAGACACTGGAACTATATGGACTATAATTCCATATGTTAAGTAATTTAGTAGAAATTCAAGATGCCAACAAGCAGATGAACATTCAGGATAGGACTTCTTTACAAAATATAATCCTTCTGAAAATTTCAAAAATTTCAAAATAGATGCATCAAAACTTTGCCGACCCGACCTAGTGGGATTAAGGCTTCGTTGTTGCTGTATAGATCAAAACATTTCTACTAAATTATGTTAAAAAAACATTCCAATTTTTTTACATGTTCTACTAAAACATTTCAAGTTTTTTCTTCTGATAAAAAACATTTGCCTATAAAAGCCCCGATACTTTATAAAGTAAATAAGGCTTAGAGTAATAATATGAGGTGAGATTCTCATACAGAGATGGACGAGCTTCACGCTGACTTACATAAGCAAACCCAATTTCATCATCCTGGAAAAAAGAATGCACAGAGATATTATTATATACAAAAAAGGGTGGCCCGAGGCAAGAGGCTCCACCTATTATTATATATAGTGGCTAAAATAAGAATAAGAAAAATATTATGATGGCACTATAACAACAATTGCAGGAAACAAAGAAAACCTCGAGAAGTTTCTTGGCCTCAAAAGGAGATAAGTTTATGTTTGCCCCCATGTACTTCAGCATCTGCTCTTCTGTAATACCCCCCTGAAAAACAACAATAGTTTACTCCAAAAGTAAAAGTTGATTCTGAATCAGATACATGAAAGCAGATAAAATAAACTTCATAACACATTTAGTCAGTTCTGACTTCTGACATTAGAATTTCAAAGTCGGCATGATGATTATGCATCTTAGTCTACACTCTACAGCTAAAACAACCTAAGCACTCAATACAGATAAGAATTGATGACAAACCTTAGGTGCCATCCAGTCTACACCATGGAGCAAGCAAGGTTCACCATAGCACGATCTAACTGCAGCAACAAATAATGTACTTCTGAAGAAGCGTGTGTTACCATCATAAGGTTCGCCATAATGAGTCAATGATCTAACATCAGCAACAGGAGGGGGACCTGCAAATCAACTTGTGAAAAAAATTAACTACAGGGAATCTAACCGAGCATTTAGAAAGTAGCAGAACAAGGGCCAGAATCCAATTGCCTACTAAAAGTTAAAATCTATACCAAGTTCATCGTCAAATGCAAGGCAATATGCTTTTAATTCACGATCAGTTTCCCTGTTCATTCGTTGTCCTATTAAAAATGCTGAAAGCAACGCCTCACTTAATCCCTGTGACTGATCACCTCCCTCTTTGAAGGGAAGAACTTCTTTTAACACACCTTGGACTTCCTCAAATCCAAGATGGCCACCAGCTAACACTTCCCTAAGAGCACCAACCAATCTCATTTCGCTAGTGCAGCTGCCAACATAACATGGCCCAATTGAACTTCCCACCCCCATCATTGATCCATCAGGGTCCGCCACGAAGATTACATCAGGTGGAAGTACTCTAACCAGAAGCGGCCAGAACATCTTCATTGCTCGTGTTTCCCCTTCGCTCCATTGTGTTGCTACAGGAAAAGCATTTGCACGGATTGTCATCCCTGCAAAAAATGCTCCAAGTTGCGCTCTAGAAACTTCTTCATCTTTGAGTTCTCCCCGAGCTAAAATTAAAGACAATAAATAAATAAAAAAACACTCTTAGGATTAGTAATTACGCTTTTGATTCTTAAACCTTTAACATCATATTAGGGAAAGCTTTTTCTCATACGAAGATAGTTTCTTTTTATAAAAATAAATAAATTGGTTGTTTTGGGTTTAGTATAGAGTAACACAATTGACAAACATGAATAAATTACGAGGAAAAGTATTTTTATAGATATCACTATTTTTATTTTTTTTAGAAAATGAAAATTTGAAGCTTTATGATCATATTATTTCGAAATCAATCACACTTTTTTTCATTTACTCCGGCAGAACTAACTACAAAATAAATACTTAATCTAAAAAAAATAACTTCATACCTTTGTCTCAGTAATTCTTATTCTATAAAAGTGTGATTTTTCAACATAACCCTAAAGATATGGGTATCTTTTTTTGGTATAACCAATGTATTCTCTCACCCATATTATAAGGAACTAATATCTTTCTTTCGGGTACGTGAATCGTACTTTTGAACTTCACACCTATCCAGGGCCTTACACCACTAAACCAACGTCTGGTCGGTAAGAGTATCTTAAAATCACTTTTCCATGAACATTTAGAAATACATATAGTTCGAATCAAAGCATATTCTGTCTTTACTCTATACGGAACAAAAGGCAATGATTACAAAACCAACAAAATATAAGTATCAGTTATTGAAACTGAACTCCATGAGAGAGAAAAAAAGAAAAACCTGATCTGAGAATTGTATCAAACACCTTAAAGGCTTGTTCTTCATCAAGTGGTCGAGTCTGTGTTGGCCCAGTGCAAACCCGAGCTTGTGCCTCCAACACCGTCTGGTTAGGTTTCACCAACACCGGACTCCGGTACGACGAAGACAACGCCGGATTCCGAATATCAAACTCCGGGATCTCGAATTGTTGAACGGTGGCGAACGCCGTGGGAGGAGAAAAGGTTCGCCGGCGTAAAAAAGAGAGTTTGGGGAATGAGGAAAATGGAGAATTGTTGAGAGTGATAGAGATATAAGGTTGTGGATTGAGAAGAAGAAGATTCATGGCGATATAATCTATCCAATTTTTGATTTGATTCCTTGGAAGGAGAAAGAAGAAGAAGAAGAAATGGTGAAGAATGAGAAAACGTTACACTATCTAAATTAGCATAGTCATATAAGATCTCGTTAGATTTCATGTACCGAATCGTTAAGACTCGGGACTTTGCTTCTTGGAGCAGTTGTGTACCCGAAAGGAATCGATATGGTGAGAAGCTACATTGTTAATACCAAAAAATCATAATTAATAGAATGTATCTTATTCGATAAGAAATGAGTCTCTCTAATTTATATATAGTAGTATATTATTCGCTAATGATTAAAAAACATATGGTGGATAATATAGTAACAATAGAATATATCTTATTCGATAATCTGCATTGTTAATACCGAAAAAATCATAATTAATAAAATGTATCTTATTTGATATAAGAAATGAGTCTCTCTAATTTATATATAGTAGTACATTATTCACTAATGATTAAAAAATATATGGTGGATAATGTAATAACAATATATAAAACTTATATTGATGGTGAATATGTTTTTTCTAAAGTTAATATGAATGATAAATAATATATTGATAGTGCAAAAAAATTATGTCTTAGACATATACATGTCTTACCAAAAACTCATATGTATCATCATGCATAAAGTGTAAGAAAAAATGTATGTATTGAATTCTTATGTATTTTATATATCATTATTGACTCTTTAAAAAATACAAATGAATAGTGAGTGATGTATTGATAATAATAATATATTATTAACAATGTATAATTTTTTGCTCTAAGAGTATTGGATATTATACTCTCATACTGTATTATATATTACAAAATGATTATATTTATTTTATCTAATAATCTAATAATAATAGGAAAAATATATGCATTGAAAATGTATGAGTTTTATATACTATCATTATATTATTCATAATTTATGTTTAATTATCAATAATTAATATAAAAAAATAATATAGATGAAAGTTATATAATATATTGTATCAAATTTTATATTGTTAATAAATAGACATTACACTTGATTTAGATTATAAGTTACATGAAGATATAGTATTGCAAAAACACTAATAGAATTGATAATTCTAAATGCTATTATTATATGCTTTCTTGCATAATTCGGGAAAGGTAGTAATTGTTAAGTAATGAATGATCAATAAATAGCGTTGATATTTTAGAGAGATAATATTCCACTAATAAAAGATAATAAAATGATGCATTTATTATTTGGAAAATCATATATTCCTATAACATGGGTTAAAAAGTAATATTTTGTTTATTAATAATAAGTTTATATTATCTTTTTATGGTATAAGAGGATATAACATTCTTATTTTTTTTAGAGGAAGTAATACATTTGTTTTTCGATTTTATCACGAACAAAAAATAGAATCAAAACCATATCTAGTACTTAAAGAGGCAATTTATTATTTTTGTTCTTATTCTGAAGGATACAAGTGTCATCTCATTATATCTAAACAATAGAGTTGTCACATCATGTTGTTCATTTATTATTTGGTCGTATGTACAACGGGTGTTGGTTCAAGTGGTACATGCTTGATTTCCCTTAAGCAATGTCCCAGTTTCGAGTCTTGTGGATAAGAAAAAATGTCCGCTGGAAGAGTTAGCCTCACGTACTTGTGGATGTTCCCGGCTCGGACAGGATTGTCTCCAGTGCGATGATACATGTAGAAAACCAAAAAAAAATTGATTGTATGTGAGTATATTCACATAGGTAATATTGTTGGCATCAACTCGTATCTATAGGTAACAGTTGCACTTTGATGGAGGTTTCTCAAATCAAACATTTGGATATCGGTAGATACTTCCTTGTATATCAACTTATATTGATATTAATTGAGATTGAGTATCCATTCTTTATGTGTTATAAATTCTCACAAAAGAATTCCTTCTAGAAAGAATAAGTCGATGATCTTTAATATGGTTGTGTTTTGACATCTTTTAGAAAAAGAAATTTAGAAGATACATTTAGTAAAATAAGATGTTCACATTCAAATGTAGTAAGTAAAAAACTTATAGAAGTCTAAGATTGGACTATCCCTAATGTGAGACTTAATTAAACAAAAAAATAATTTAACTCCAACAATGATAAGAGAAAATTTTATTTATACTTTTAAGGCTGTATTTGAAAGTTACAAAGGAAAGATAAAGATAGAGATCAATGGACAAAGATGGGGAGGAAGAAAAGGAGAAAATAAGGCAAATCAAGTTAAACATCTAACTTGTTTTATAGTGTGAAATTTAGATCAGAAAATAATGAAATGTTAAAAACAAGAATATTGATTTACACTCTTTTTTAAAATTTAGATAAGAATATTGATTAACAATGAGAAATAAACAAGAATGTAATTATAAAATTTTAGTAAGAGTGTTTATGTAATTTGACATGTTTATCTCTTAAAAAATCACAAATGAGAGAGACCATAAAAATAAACATTTAGAGTGTTTTATAGGACTTAGAAAACCTCCAAAAAAATTATTTTCCACTCAACTCTCAAACAAAAGAGATATTTTTCTAAGTCATCATTTATTTTCATCTCTCTCCAAAACAAAACTCGCAAACATATCGGAGATGTTTAGAATTGTGGTATTGGATGAAAGCATAATAAATATGATTGGTTGAATCTTTCTCTCTCATTGTTGCCCTATGGTATTAAGTCGATTGTTGCAAAAGGGTTATTTTATGAATATAATATGAGAGTGGATGTAAAGTATACATAAATGAAGAATCTATTGTCTTGTCCTTATCATTTCCTCCTTATATTCTTTTCACTTTATTTTTCTATTCATTCTCATTAGTTCTATTACTAGTGTAGATGGACACAAATCCCTAACGGGTGTACAATTTCTAAACTTAGATTGGAAAGTTTTTAACCACCTAGGAGTTCTATTGTTACTCGGGTATCGAAAGAGCGGAAAAACATAAATAAGATAACAAGTCTTGAACCATAACCTTAATGTAGTAGTTTTATATGCATTTTTTAATTATAAACTCTTTCACTTATTCCCGTATATTTAATTTGAGACTTCACATTTGAATAAATAGGTATTGAAAATTTAAATATTCCTAACATATGGAACTAAACCTCTGTATTGAAAATTTAACTTTCCAAATTTTTTTTATGATAAGGACATAAGAGAGTCCCATATTGTGATTTAAAATTTCATGTCATTTAATTTGTAGGGACAATCTTATCTAATTGTTCATTCTATTTTGAACTTCCAACTTATTGAAGGAATAAATTAAGTAATTAAGAGAACAATTAAAGGGTTAAAAGGGAAGTATAACAAAGTTAAAAAGTTAGTTTTTAAATTGACAATGTGTTGTCAAAGTGCAATTAGAACATATAAGGCGTTGGTCTAATGATGTAAGGTCTCACTCGATCTCAAAGATCGATGAATCAATTCCTTAGAGCGATACTTATTGAGAGGGGTAACATGAACCAAAAAAGATTAATTCCTTACTGAAAGAGGTGAGGGGATACCCGATAAAAGCTAAAACCACAAAAAGTCTTCAAAATCTTACATTTGAATATTTAATTCAGAATGACACCCATTTTCTTTTTCTCTCAACAAGTTGTATCTATGGTATCTTCATGGATACCCACTCAAGGACTCAACTTCACTTTCAATTTAATAATACATAACTTTGTCCAAAGTGTAGACACACTATCTTTTATATTTTTTGTTTTACTTTTGGTGTATTTAAAACCACGATAAAATACCAATAAAATAGTAGTCTAATAGTGTAAAAATCTGCTAGATTACTAAGATTATCAAAAAGTCAAAATATTTAATTCCTAAGAGCGATACTTGTTGATAAAGACAGCTATTTATCAAACTAATTTAAAAAAAAAACCTATTTAACTAAGATGTCAAACTTAATTTTTAGAAAGCATGTTGATTGACATACTTAATTATGTTATATATTTATAGTATTATTTAATATAACTAGAATTATCATATAGGAAGCTTGGTATAAAAAATACATAAAGAAAAGTAATTTAATTGTTAACTGGTAAATCTATTTAAAAACATACATAATATTAGTCTTATAACAAAATATATGATTTTAATCATATGACTTTTCACCTCAAAACCAATACAAAACAATACATTGTTAAGTTATGACTATACATGCAATGCAAGCATAAGTTATAAGATCCTCCATGCCACAAAATTGCTTTGTGAATATTTCACATAGCTTGATCTTATTTGTGTTCCCTCTATTTTATGTCCTATGTTTTTTTGCTTATCTAGTGCAACCTATTGGTTGTATTTTGATGTTGTGTTCCCATAAAAAGGTTGTGCAAGTTCAAGGAGAATAATGAGAGAAGACGCAGAAACAACAAGAATCAAACCGTGATCTGTTACGTGGAATCAGTTACATAGATCGATTGACACATTAATGCCCTAACATAAACCGTGTTCATTGAGAAAACGTTCTAACATCACAAAATTATGCAGCTTGTGATCACACATAACAAGGCTTCCAAGATAGAATCAGACAGCATTTTTGGTAGCAATGACAAAAGAATGGTCCCAAAGTAGTTGTCAACACATAAGTCTATCACTCATTAGTCTTACAATGTTTTTATTCTTTTCCATTCATCACTAGTCCTTAACTAATCTAATACTAAATTCAGCATCTTTTTTGGAAGGATATCCCCTCCCTCTTTTCGGTAAGAAACTAATCCATTTCGGGGTATGTGACTCTTCCCAACAATTGTCGCTTCCAAGGATCGAACCATTGACATTTTAGTCATCCTGCAAATCTAATGAGACCTTATACCACTAGACCAACACCTCATTGGTGCTAAATTTAGCATACGTAACAGTTTGAGAGCATATATATATATATATATATA
>NC_032012.1:324377-339674 GCF_001865875.1 Lupinus angustifolius
TATATATATTACATAGCTTAAGCAAACAAGTGTGAATCCAACCATAACCAAATGGAAGATCCAAGAGTGGAATCAATAAAATGCAGAATCCCATGCTTGACATAATATAGAATCCATAAAAACAAGACAATGGAGTTGCATGAGGAAATCTTCAAACACCATGTATCATGAAAAAAGATGATATATTGAATTTCTCATCTTAACACATACAAAATTCAGGTTATGTGCACCACAACAGCAAAACAAACACGAGACTGCGACTTGGTGAGATTTGGGAAAAGTACAGATACAGTGTTCCCAGCAAGCGGAAAGGTTGTTTAAGGTCATGGGGCGGAAAGGTTGTTTAAGGTCATGGGGCGGAAACCCTACGTAGCACAGAGGCTCACCCTCGACAACAAAATGAACTAAAATATATAACTTGATATAATTGCTAGTATTAAAACCACAAACTATAGGCTCTTAACCAATAAAAACAGCTATTAGATTTTATCCGTTTATCGTATCACATGATATCATTCACAGATTGCAAAATAAAGAGTATCGAGGATCTAGATTTCCTCATCATAATTATTTGAAGATAACTCAAATGACCCAGATTTTACTGTACTGTGATTTTTCCGTCCAAAATAATGCAAAAAAATCTAGACATCAGATAACACAACCACTATAACTACATCTAATAGTGCATTGTTACAAAATATGCAGAGGTTTTAAGATAAATTAAAAGTAGTTAGAGATAAATAAAACATACAATCACATTTAAAATGCACTTAGAAAATAAGTTATATGGTTCATTCTTTTAAGTACTAGCAAGTGGTATTATCCACTAAAAATGCACATTTCACCAACTCTGACAATATTTTCATAACAGGATGTGTGATAAAAAATTAATTCATTCCTATGTTTATGTGGATAGAGGGATGGCCTTTAGATCAAAAATAGCAGATATAAACGTAATTTTTCATAAATGCTAATCAATAATACTAAAAGATTATAATTTAAAGAGTTACCATTAATGTGAAGCATAACTAATAACAAGAAGTTAGTGATAACAAAAACAATAACTCTATAGACAAGGGTTTGTCCAGAGAAGGATAAAACAGGAGCTGAAATGGAGCAAAAAATGCATGAAACAAGTAAGGGATACTGGGAACTAGCTAAAACAGAGTGTAGATAGTGCAACATAGGGGTATTCAGCTAATAACTTGATGAAACAAGGATGGGAATTGCCCGCTCGGATAAAAATCAAACAGGGAGGCTGAAAAAATCCATGTGTTACTCGAAAATAAGGTAGGACTCTAAAACAATTTTGTGCGAGGAAGAAGGTCTGGGTGAAAGAGGCAGTAAAAGCAAGGTAAAATAGAAATTAACTAAGTTTAATTGAAGGTAAAGAAGATACACGCCAAAATAGATAACATAAAATAGGCTTTAAATCCTCTTCAAATTAGTGGCCGCCACTATGTCAGCAAACTCACCCATGACAGGCTGCAAATGTGGTCACTACAAAAGACGGAGGTTCACGTTGCAGCACCTGCCTGCTTCGCTCCAGCGCCGCCATTGCCACTAATGACTACCCAGATTTATATATCTATACTATAGTGCCATCATTTAATGCATGCACTATATAACCAGTTTATAATTTGTCAAAAATAAAATACAGCTTGGATGAGGGCAGAAAACAGTTCACTTCAAAGTTTATATCATTCATATTTCAGGAAATTAGGAATACAATATGACAGTACCACCACCATGGCCAGTTTTACTTTCCAAAAATCTAAGACGATAACTAACAATAGAGCACAAGTACATACAGAAGCAAAAAAGAAACACCAACCACAAATACATGTAACTATTAACTCCGAATGAAAAATGAAACCAAAAGTTAAAACAAAATATAAGAATTAGTCAGAATACTGGAAATAGACCACAAATTCACATGTCACATCTTTGTCATTTGAACCATATAACAACACAAGGTTACCCAAAAGTTTAATGCAATATTGACATAAATCACAAGCAAAACACACCAACCACTAGAAGCCCAAACAAAGAAAATTCTACCAGGTATAATTCAAGTGTTGGCTTATTCTGTTATGCTGCCTTATTTCACGAGAGTCTCGCTTGTTAGTGAGTAACAAGAAATGATCCTCATCCAAGTCCTGGTGATTTTATATAACAAAATCAATGCTGCCATGAAATTCCAAAGGGAAAAAGGCATAGATGGTTTTCAAGATTTCATTAATTAAACTAGAGTACTAGACCATTCCGAAGTTAACAGACTATGAAATAGCAACATTACATAGCATGTGATGGGACAATAGATATCATACACCCAAACACCAGAGTTCAAAAGAAGACACAAACATAAAACTAAATAAATAGTAACATAATACCAAAAAGGCAACAACAATATTAATGGTTTGATGACTTGTAGGCCTCCAATATCAACCTGGCATGATTAGCGATTAGTTCGACACGCTTGACAGAAAGCTCGAACTCGGCAGCTTGTAGCTCCTTCCACTCCTCCTCCAATTCTTTCCTCTCTGATGCTCCAATTAACTCCAATCCTCTCTTCACCACCTCTTCATTCAGCCCACCCAACCCAACACCCTTATTAACTCGAAACACTTCCATTAAATACGAACTTGTATCAGTCACAACATCAATGTCCATCTTTACATCTTTGTTTAAATCAACCAATCTCGACTCCAATTTCAATTCAGGTTTTGGTTTTGATGGAGCAACATCGGTACTTCTAGCTAGTTCCTTCTTCGGAGTTTCGACAACCTTCTTATCAGACTTACCTTTTACCACATTTTCCACTCCTCCGGATCCTGCATTGCCCCAAACCTTCTTGGACAACTCGAATGTTTCACGATCAAATTGTTTAGAAAAATTAGGGTCCTCACCATTCTTCCCTCTTTGAGCATTGTTCTCAAACTTTTTCTTCAACCTTCTTATCTTCTCCTTCAACTGATTACTCGATGCCTCGACATGCAGCGATTTCTTAACGAATTCATAAAAAGCTTCAGCATATTTATAAGGATCCTTTCCAGTTTTCGAAGTAAATTCAACCATACCTTTAAGTATAGCAATTTCATCTTCCTCACTCCACAGCCTCTGAAACATTTTCCTCGAATCAACAACGGCTTTCTTCGCCTCTTCCTCCGATTCATATGCTCCCTTCTTCTTCACCCTTCTCGAATCATTCTCGTTTGCGGGGCGTTTCAATGAAGATACATCAATTGGCTTCGATATAATCGATTTCGAGGTTGAATGAGGAGGAGGAGTAGTATCTGAATCAGATTCAGATCCTGAATCAGATTGAGGAATTTTCGAAGGTTGTTGAACAAATTGATCATCAGAAGAAGCGTCTTCGGATTGTGGAGAATGATTTTGGTGTTGATCTGATGAAGTTTCATCGCGAGATGGAGGAAGTGATGATGATGATTTTTGCTTCTTCGCCATTGAAAATTGGGAATTAGGGTTTCGAGTTTCAACGCAGAGTGAGAGAATTTTATTAGTATTTATGGTTTTGTTTTGAATGGAAGGAAATAAAATATGAAGAGATTTTCTAGGTATGTGTTTTTGGATAAATATTTTTTTTGTTTTATCCACAAGACTCGAACTCCATACCTTATTTAAGAGGAATCAAACATGTACTACTGAAATTAACGCTGTTGGTAAAATAAAAATAAATAAGATGAATATAGAAAATAAGATTTTATTTTTAATTACTAATGAGTCGAATCCCTAATACAAGATTTTTCTAGTTATGTGTTTGAATGAAAAGAATATTTTATTTTTAATAATTTTATAGAAATCATTAAAGACTAAAAAGCAAGGATTAATTATCCAAATATATCTTTTGTATAAAAAAGTGTGATATTGTAACCATCATCTTTTGATTGGTTAAAAATATTTTATTGATCAATCATAATAATTACTGATATATGAAATGATATATTTTTATAATAGTATAGATTTATTTTTTTAATCACCTAATCCATAAATATTAAAGCCTCTATAAAGTTAACTCAATATCTGAGTTTTTATAGTACCAAAAATAAAATTTCTGAATTTTAACTTACTCTTAAATAAAAGATTAGTTCTTTACCCAAAAGGTAAAATGATATGTTGATAATACCAACAAAAAAAACTTACCCATAAACAAATATGAGGAAGTAACATATTTTAGTTTCAATTAATGATCAGCCTAGAATATAAAATGTAGTTGAAGTCAAATTCTACTTATTATTCATAATCTTATATCTAATTCAATAAGACCATCACACTCTATATGTTTGGATTTTTTCCTTAATTGACAAGAGAATACAATTCTCTAATCTTTATATGTGATCAATTTTGAATATGGGCATGTGATTATTGAACCTTTATCGATGATCTATTGAAAATATTCGATAGCGATTTTTCTAGACTCTTATAATTATTTATTGACTCTTAATATTACAAAGTTCAACATAGAAAGTTAGGTATTTTCAAAGTGTCTTAAAAATATAATAATGACTAATTATTCATTATTTTTTTATGAAGAAACTTTCTTCTCTTCGACTATATAAAGGAAATTTGTGAGGAAAATATGATAAACAAATGAAAAGAAAATTTTAAAGAGTAAGTGAGAAAGTTTATTTTCATCTTAATGTGAGAATAAACTATTCATATTGAGAGACCAAAGAGACTTTATATTCAGTCCTTGTAGTTGGGGGAGAACGAGTGTTATTATCTTAGAAAAAGACAAATATTGTATTCATGCTTTATATAACAGGCACGTTTTCTAGACTATGCCTCGTGGTTGTTTACTTCTCAACTTGAGGAGATTTTTACACATTAAAATTTTCGTTGTTATTCTTCTACTTTTACTTTATTTTATTTACTCACTTGCCTGCTACTCTTAGTGTTCATTTTGAATCTCACACAATAGAGAAATTGATTCTGAATTTCCCAACACTATATCACCCTAGCTAATTTCCTTTTGAAGAACCATATGTATTGACTTCATACCATCTTGAATTAGGAAAATTCCATTTGATAAATTGAGTCGATCTTCCTATTGAATGGGTCGCCATAATGAAACCATAATATGTGTCGCTGAACAAAATAACATGTTGTAAGACCTATCTCATAAGGTAACAAGAATGTGAGAAATTTTCTTCAAAAAACTGTCTATTCAATTATGCCTCGCAACCACAATTACAATTGCAATGTTGCAGTTTTGCGAGTCTCGGCAATGACATCACAATTATAATTGTCGCCACATTAGTTGAATTGGTATTTGAGTAGTTTAAAATAGTCTAAACAAGCATCTGATTACTAATACATGTCATGGTTATTTGTGAAGTCGATCAACGATCAGATTAGTCAGTCTGATCTGACCCTCATATTATTGGTGTACAAGATTATATGTTATGATGTATGTTTTTTTATACCACTTATCTTTTTATTTTAATTGTGGGTGATGATTTAATTGAACCAACATGGAATCCTCATACAAAGTGCTAGATTAATGACATGTTGCCTAAGGAAGGAAAGTATTTAAAATAACTTCCTTCTTCTTCCACATAGGATAATATGTTTCAACTTTAACGAGGTAATGAGTAGATTTTAGTTGCATATGGTTCAGAGATAATTGTTACTACATCATGCACCATTTATGTTTTCATACATTGTTATAATTAACCCGTAAGTTGATAAAAAATGTAATTGTCATTATTATAGAAGAGAGAAGAAAATGAGCGAGAATAAAAATGAAAAAGGAAAATTTCATACATTGTTATAGTTAACCTATTTATATTTTCGTACATTGTTATAATTAACCCATAAGTTGATAAAAAGTGTAATTATTATTACAATAGAAAAGAGAGAAAATTGAAAATAGGGAACAAAAGTAAAATATCTAGAGGTTAGAAGAGAAGGAGCGAGAATAAAAATTGGAAAGGAAAATTAAATATAGTGGAAAATAAAAGTAATATTGAGAAACAAAATTGATGATGCATTGCATTATAATTTTATAGGCTCCACAATTACAACAAAACTAACAAAAGATGATTAATGTTCCACATTCCTTGGAAGAGGAAAATTTGCCACAATTATATGGCTTTTTGCCAACATTGAAAAATTGTCACAATTATCTATATCAGCTTTATCGTAACTAGGACTGGAAATGAGCCGAACCTAGTTGAATTAAAGCTCAACTCGATAAGGATTAACTCGGCTCAAAACTCGACTTGAGTTCGATACGAGTTATTATTTTAGCTCGAGTTCGGCTCGATTAAAGTTCGCGAACTATTCGGTTAAGTTCAAATGGTTCATTTGGATAACTCAAAAAAAATTAAATTTTGAAAAAATACTGCAAAAAAGTTTTATATATATAAATATAATCTTATTTATATATATAACGATAAATATAAAATTAATCTATGAGACGAGCTCAATTTCCAGCTCAAGTTCAGCTCATTTGGTTCATGATCTAAGTTTATCGAACTAAATAACGAATCAAGTTTCAAACGAATACCGAGTTTGTTCGGTTCATTATCAGCCTTAATCGTAACTATATATATGCAATGTGTGGATAGAGACATTGAATAATATGAATTTTTTATAGAAAATAGAAAATACTAAAAGCAAAATAGAAATCCGCAAATCACATTGTGGCCTTGGCTTCATTAAGCAGTATAAATATCATCTAACTTTTAAATTGTCAAACTAATACACATGAATGATAATAATCGTAATATGTATGAATGATGTATAAAAATTTGGTGCATATATTTTATAGTGTTGCTTAAATATATTTTTATGTTAAGTTGAGATTCATTGGAAAACATTAGTGAGGCTTCATAAACGAAAGAGACGTATTGATCGTCTTTCTTGACGGCTCTCATGATCTACGGTGGAGCCGCCCGCCGTCCTCTGCAGCGGTATTGTCATTCCGGCCAAGGTGACTCAACCCCATGATGAAAGGAATTTCAAGAATCACTCAATTTTCAGATATTATATTCTTCACCTCTTCATTGTATCATTAGAAGCTTTTAACATCAAATAAAAATGACTACATATATGCAAGTCATGGCCCTTAATATATGTTGATATTATAAAGTTATCACTTACACAATTTGCTATTGTTAAGACCAATATGAAATTAACATGATATATTAGATGAACAAATTGTAACGGTCCTTACAGAACAAAGGGTTAGAAATTCATAATTTCTACTTAAGGAAGTGCATCGTATATTTAATACAACTATATTGATTATTTAAAATTAGGTTTCATACAAAACTGTGAGAAAACATTTTTGATAGAGAATCATAAAATTCAGAACCTAAATATATGATACCATTTGTTATAATTTCCATATAATTGGTGAAATATCAATCATAATATCTTAAATCTCATGATTCTCACACATAATACAAAACAAGATACAAAATTAAACATGTTTGACTTAATTCGATTCAATTAATAATAATCTTATTACTCTTTCACCATAGTTTGGCTTTCAATTCACAAAGCATTCATTCTTCATTCATTTTTAGATTCCTTTCTCTTTATACTCCACTCTAATTTCATGCTACTAAATGAAGGCTTAAAGAATAAATATGCAGCATAGATTACAATGCATCCTTGTAATTCAGATTAACACCACTACATAAGAAAATAACATTTTTATCTATTTCATACATAGAGTAACTTTATAAATCTATTCCATACACAATAATTTTACAACATGGAAGAGTAAAACTAATGACAACTGATTAGAATGGATATATCACAGATTGGAGAATTCTAACTATGTATGTGTATTTCATCTTTGAATGATGAGGGCAAGTCCAACTAAACCGACCCATATTGTCAAACCAACCCAGAAAGCTTGGTTTTTCTCTAATCCTATGGGAGGTCTCCAAACAAGAAAGTCGCCGAGGTAATCTCTAGTCGACGGAAGCTGATTGGTGACAGTTCCAAGTCTTTGTTCCTTGTCCTTGTCCTTGTATTTATCACTCCATGTTCCGGCGTAACTAAAATTATGTCATAATACATACTTTACTCGAAGTATCTGATTCGCTCAAAGTCACAAAAGTAACATGAAAGAGATAAACTACTGTTTCAACCATATATGGGTGCAAGTGTGTGCTGATGCCAAGGGAAGTTCCGTTTTCGCAATCTTGATTTCTTTCAGAGCTACAAATTCAGTTAGTACATGCTTTATGTTTTTCTCAAGCTAGAAGACAGACATGAAAACCACAAGTTGTTCAGCTCAATTGTGAATAGAAGACAGTAACAACACAACAATTCAGCTCTGCTAGTGTTTGTTAAACTAGTGGCATCAAGCGGGTTGGATAAAATGGCGAGTACTTACGGTGTCATATTTAGTTCAGGAACAAATAGAAATTACAAAAATCCGCTTATCTAAACTGAGTCAACCATTATACTGAGCTTAAGCAGCCAAATAATAACACAGACAACGAAATGAAAAAGCCTGTGGCACCAAATATGATGCCGCGTATGGAGAGTTGTGCAAGCCAGTTCAGGAATACTAAGGTCTTAAAGTATTTTATGCTATCATTTTTACAGGACAGCTTCACGGAGAAGTGTGCTATGTATCTGTTGAATGTATATATTGTTATGTATAGATACATGCATGCTAGTTTAAGGCCTAATAGGCTCAAGGTCCATATCTAATTGTCTATATATTCACGATGTACCCGTGAACTATTGATATGAATAAGACAAACACGTACATTCTCTGCGGTATCTCTACAGAAGCATCAGCACTAGTACATGGATTTATATTCTTTTGTTCAGTCTCAGTCTGTTAAGGTGCCAACCATGTTACTGATCATGTCACATAAACTACATCACTGGCTGATAAAAAATCCAATCAGAGACTTCAGAGGACAAAGTGCAAACCCAATGTCGTATATGCTTTAGACAGTGGATGTACTAAGCTAGCAATGTCAAATGTGAATGAAGTACCAGAAACCACAAGAGTAAATCCACAGCGATCATCATCCAAAAACTCATCTTATCAGAAAGCAAGGACATTTATACATCACCATGTTGTAATTTTAGGAGTCATATTAGAGGGGACAATGAATACCAGTAACTACAACACAAATGGAGACAAACACAAACATGCAACATAATTACCATATGCACGAGGTGAAAGAGTTTAATTAACAAGAGCAATGATCAATTACCTGTAAATAATGAGAACAATCAAGGGTATAAGGTCACCATCTAAATTACCTGTCATAACTAGAACCAATCAAGGGTATAGTCACCATCTCCTCTTGGGATATCTTGAGCTTTGGTGCTTGCAAAATGTATCGAAGCTCTGAAGCTTGGCGTCGGATGTTAATACTCGGGTGTGTCTTTTCTAATTGCCGGTACAGAGCAATGCAATCTTTGTGGCGGTTATTGGCCTCATAAGCCATAGCAAGCCATATTTGTATCTGAAATTCACCCAAAAAAACCACCCTTTTATTTTCTAGATCTCCAGATACACATTAATTGAAACAATACTACATGAGTGATCAATAAATGCTACAAGGCCAGCAAAATTTGATAGAACTAAGCCAGAATATAGCGCAATCTTGTACTTTTTCCTATAAAGAATACAGATAGAACTATAGAAAGATGCAAAACATAGTTACATAATTCTCTCATTTACCCTACGTATCATGTCCTAAATTCGCTAACAAATGAACAACACACTGTATCCAATATTGTTATTTAGCCAAGAACTAAGCCAGAATATAGTGCTACCTTCTATTGTTTCCTAGAAAGAATACCGATAGAGTTATAGAAAGATGCAAAGCATAGTGCTATCTTGTATTCCTAATTGCCCGCATATTAAATTCACCCTAACAAGTATCACTTCCGTCATAAAGAAGTTTTCATTAATGAAAAAAGTGACAATCCAAGTATCCAATTATTCTTTTTGTATAACCAAGGTTATCCTCTCATCTAAGTAAGTAATCTCGCTATATGACTACCGCTGCAACAAGCATATATCTCAGGAATCGAACATTTGATAGTTGACCTAGTACTATACATAGCGACCCAAGTATCCAATTTTTTGTATAATCAATTGTATTCTCTCACCCCATGAGCATAGATAAGGAATTAATCTCTTTCGATATATGTAATTGTCCTCCCAATAATCTAACCTTGGACATTTTGATTAGGGATGACAATGAAAACCGAACTTGAAATACCCGCCTGAACCGAACCCGAATTTAACGGGAAAAACACGTTGTGATTGGGTTCAAGTTTTACTCGAGTTTAATTTTCGGGTTCGGGTTTGGTAGAGCAAAGACCCTAACCCGAACCCGCCTCGAAGTAATGTAATTTTCAGGTTCAAGTTTAATTTTCGGTTTTTTCGGGTTCGGGTTACCCGAAACCTGACAGGTTCGGATATGATATCTTTATTTTCAACCCCGTTGAGTTCGTGTTCAGGTTTTAAATTTCGGGTTTGGGTGTATGCAGAACCAGTAGTCATCCTAATTTTAATCATTCCAAGTAAGTATATAGTGGCACCTTACACTACTAGACCAATGCATTGTTACTATCCGAGTAACGACATAGTGTTATTTACAGAAGAACCAGTAGAAAAAACTGACCTCACCACCAAATAAAGTAGATCTAGGAATAATAGTAAGAGCAGCTTCAAGAAACTCAATAGCACGTCCATAACTTCCTTTCCCATAAGCTTTGAGCCCCAAATCAAACATCAACTGCGCCGTTTCTCTTCTCTCCGCTTGTTCCTTAGCAACTTTCTGAAGCTCCTTCTTCACTCTCTTCCTCTTCTCTTCTTCACTCTCTTCTCCTCTTCCTTCAACTCCATCACTACTCTCTCTTAATTCCTCCGCTTTCTTTTCAAGCTCTTTCATCTCCTCAAACTCCCTCACTCTCCTCTTCAACTTCTTCTCCAAATCATCGTCGCCGCCACCACCGCCACCGCCGCCGTCTTCCTCCGCGTCGAAACCTACTCCGTTTTTCTCTGAGTTTGATTTGCCACGCGCCACCACGACTTTGGTGTCGCGCTTTGGAGGGAAGGGTGAAACGACGTCGAAGGGAAGAGGACGGAGCTTTCGCTCCAGAGTGAGGGAACGAGGGGAAGGTATGTCGAGTAAGAGTGATAAGGTTCCGAGATTGATGGCCATGGCGGATTCTGAAGGAAGAAGAAGAATTTTTGGAAGAGAGAGATTTGAAAGAGAGATTAATGGTGTCGGTTACTATCCGACTATTGTTCTCACTTTTTATATCACTCTATATATCATCGACTGTGATCGGTTGAAAACAATTGTATTTGAATTAAATTATAATTATTAAATATTTTTCTGTCAACTTCTGACACGGAGTGACACAAATTTGGGAGAGTTCTCGTATTTGAAGATGGGAACGTGGCGTAGTTTAAACCAATGCGTGTGGCAACTGATATCTTCTATTAACCAAAAACCTCTCTTTCTTATCATAAAACTCTTGTTGTTTGTCCAAAACTTTAGAAATATGTCATATTAAATTAGTGATTTAAAACCAACAACTTTTGATGTTATAAAATTAGAGAAAAATATTTATGAGATTTATATATTGTATTATTTACTATTTATTTTTAATTATTTTTTACTCTTTAAAAAATACAATAGACTGTGTTAAATTTTTATACTAGTAGTACATAAATATTGCATTCATAAAATTAAGGAAGGCTCCACCTTATATTTAGATAGGTAGAAATTAGGGGTGAGTATAGGTCGGGTTCGAACGAGTTAAGGTTTGTCGCTTACTTGACCTTGAATGTTGGTCGGGTCATTTTTTTGAACTCGGCTCTAGACCCGAATCTAACTTGACCCTAAATATTATTCGACTATAGACCCGATTAAATATAATATGTACTCATTTTAAATAAAGTATTTTCAATATTGCTTATTATTATGAATACGTAATTTGACATATAAAATGATATATATATATATATATATATATTATTAATTACATATATATGATGAAAAATTAGATAATCAATGATACTTTCAAACAAAAATGTGTCATTACTTTTTACACATTTCAATAGAGACATATACTAATATGATGAATGAGTGACAATGGGGTCGGTCGGGTCATGCTTAATCTCTACCCAATCCTAAATATTGATTGAGTCTAATTTTTGAATTTGAACCTGATGAGACCCGATCCTGATCGGGCCATACCATGTGAGTGAGTAAGGTCAGGTTCTGCTCACCCCTAGCAGACATGTTCAATTCCTAAACAATAAACATACATCTCAAAAAAGATTAATTTCTTATAAAGAAGATGAGAATATACGTTTCTCTAGTAATCAGACTGATCTAAACTAGACCACATATGTAATACAATCACGATGTAAGAAGAAATCAATGTCAACTATCTAGTATCTTTAATCGATTCTTTATTTTAATGAGAACATTTTGTTATATATACCTATTGTCATGATCAAAATTATGTTGTGTGGTAAAAAATTAAATTTATATAAGAATTATTTGTTTGTTTGTTTACATTAACATCTTATTTGGGAACAAAATTATGGACTTGTGAAATTATATTTTTATAGTGTATGTAAACAGTATTACGACAAGTTATGGCAATATTAACATATATGTATGTAAACTTGTCACTTTAAAGTGTATTAAACTTAATATTTTAGATATGTTTATGAGTTTTGAAATGTATGTGCAATGTCAGTTTTTTATAAAAAATCTTATCCAAACCAATTCATAACTGCATTTAATATTTGGATCAAATTAGATCGGATGTCTTAACACAAATAAATTAGATTGAATCAAACCACAATAAGTGCTAAAATCAAATGATTTTTTGTCTATAAAGTGATCCAAACCAACACCATGAACATGGGACTCATAAAACACTTTCTACTAATAAATCAACTTCTAGTTCCTATAAATATGAAAGTATATAAATATATTGCATATATGATGAATTTATTAAAACTATTGGGCAATCGTAGTGGTCATTCATGTGGTTTGCAAATGACATTAGAAAGTTGATTTCTTTATTACTGAATGGAATGTAGTGATATGTAGTATTAGAAAAAATGAAGGTGTAGAATTTAAATATTTTTTAAATCACCAATATGCACATCATATTCTAGTATTGAACTATCCAATACCAGGAAGAATTCAACAAATGATACTCATATTTCATCGATCAATTGTTCTTCTCTCCCATATCTTTCTCATGTTTCACATTATGAGGGAGAGAACCATCATTCTTTTTACTTTTCACTTCTTCATTGTATTACTCTTTCACTCTTATTCTTTTCAACGATTTCTCTCTTCTTGATTTTTATTTTTTTTTCAATTTCAAAAGTTTTTTAGTCGGAAGAGATGTACGTTATCATACGAAAGTTTTTCAATGATTCCTTTTTATCATAATATTTTATACTTAACTTTAAAGTGGTTCTGTAGATCTTCTTATTGATTTTTTTCATTTAATAAAAATAGGCCCACATGAGCATTAAGCATAACAAAAAAAAACTTTAAAGTACATTTTTTATTGATCTGTTTTCTTAATGTTGTAGATATGTTCCTATTTTGTATATGTGTTCTTATTTTATAAACTTGCTTTTATTTTGTCAATATGTTATTGGTTTTTCATTATTTTTTATTTATTTTGTAAATTTGTTTTTATTCAAGTTGTGATTGTCTCCCTTAAATCATTTATGTAGATCTTTGTGCGCATTTTTTATTTTTTATAGGCTTTTATGTTCAAAGGAATCACTATTTTCACAAAGAAGATATATGAATCGCCTTGAATGAATGAAACAACTGAAGAAAAAAAAACACTGAAGAGTTTGTTGTATTATGTTACAATCATATTATTTCGTGTATTGTAGTTTATATACTCAATATGTCAAGTGAAAAGGTTATTCTCGACCTAAGATTTGAGATGTTATTTTATCTATGAAATTTAGTGACGAAGGTTTGTTGAGAAAGAAAATAAACATGTATACTATTATACCCTTAAACTTTTCTTCAAGTATTGTTTGAAAAATAGTTATTAAATATATTTTGAACAAAATTATTGAAATTTAGAGTTCATATTACACTAAGCAAGTCATTTTATTTTTGAATAATTTATCTAATCATTTATATCTAAAGAAATTTGACTAAATGATCCTAAAATAAGTGAAATTTCCTATTAACATCAATGAAAAGAAATTATACATCAATAGTCTAAAATAGAATATGATGATACTTGAAGTATTTTTTATACTATAATAGTCCAAATTATTTATGATGAGAATAAAAAAATTAAAGATTATTCTTACTAATATAAAGTTGACACGTTAGATAGTGAAAAAATAACTTCGAATGAAAAAGAACAAACACATAATAAAATTAAAGAACTATTATTTTACAATTAGATAATGAATATTACTTCTAATCGTTATATTATAAGATGCGAGGTTTCTTTTCTGCAAATGTCAAAACAAATAATATGGTGAATTCATATTTTCTGCTTTAGAAAAATAACCACATAGGAAAAATTGTTTTAACAAATATCATGTGAACAAAATAATCAAATTCATTTGTTGTGCAAAAGAGAATAAAATTGAAGATTTTAGTAAGATATGGACACATAGACATAACACTAACTTGTAGATATGCTTTAAGGGAGAGTCAAACTACAAATGAAGAGATAAAATGAGAAGATAAATAAATTTATAACAACAAACAAACAAACACAATATTGTAACTTGTAACTAAATATGTATATATATATATAAATGGAGATCAGGTACATAACATAGTTGTTGAAGGTTTGGTCATTATAAGGGATGAAATCCTTCTAAATCAGACACTAAGAAAAATGATTATTGGAAGAACAAATCTACAAAGTAATGAAATCAATCGTACCATATATATAATATAAAAAAAATAAGAATACACATACATAATAAACAAAAATCAATTACAATATCTAGAAAATAAGAACATATCTAAAAATAAGAACATATCTAAAAGTAAACAAATGAATGAAAAAATACACTTTAAACAATATATTTACCAAAGAAGAACAAATCTACAATGATGAAAATTGAGTAGCGGGATACAGAAGCCATCATATTAAGTTATTGAATGAAAAAATCAATAAAAATACATTTTAAATAACATATTTATAAAATAAGAACAAATCTATGATGATGAAGATTTAATAGCGGGATATAGAAGACATCATATTAAGTTTAAACGAAATGAAGATTGACGAATGAAACAT
>NC_032012.1:339774-340088 GCF_001865875.1 Lupinus angustifolius
AGGATAGGATGAGGACGAGGATGAGGAAGAGGATAGGATTAGGACTAGAATGAGGATGAGGATGAAGATAAGGAGGACGACAGAATGAGGACGAGAATGATAATGAGGATAAGATGAGGATGAGGAGTAGAATGAGGATAAGGATGAGGATGAGAATGAGAACGAGGATAGGATGAGGATGAGGATGAGCATAGGATGAGGACGAGAATGAGGATACGATGAGGATGAGGATGAGGATAAGGAGGAGGATGAGGAAGAGGATAGGATGAGGATGAGGATGAGGATAGGATGAGGACGAGAATGAGGATGAGGAT
>NC_032012.1:340188-340589 GCF_001865875.1 Lupinus angustifolius
GAGGATGAGGATGAGGATGAGGATGAGGATAGGATGACGACGAAAATGAGGATGAGGATAGGATGACGATGAGAATGAGGTTAGGATGAGGACGATAATGATATTGAGGATAAGATAAGGAGAATGAGGACGAGAAGGAGAATGAGGACGAGAAGGAGAATGAGGATGAGGATGAGAATAGGATGAGGACGAGCATGAGGATGAGGAGTACAATGAGGATGAGGAAGAGGATGAGGATGAGGATAGGATAGGATAGGGACGAGCATGTGGATGAGGATGAGGATATGATAAGGAGGAGGATGAGGATATGATCGAGAATGAGGATGAGGACGAGGATAGGATCAGGATGAGAATGAGGATGAGGATAGGATGAGGATGAGGATAGGATGAGGATGAGGATA